>NC_133374.1:22156742-22192229 GCF_049309525.1 Garra rufa
GAACTCACAAAGAGTTATAAAGTCCAGTTTTGAAGGAAACAAAAGACTGACATGTTCTCAAAATTGTAAGTTTATATGTCATAATTCTGAGAAAAGTCAGATTTGTGAGTTTATATCTCGCAATTCTGTTTATAACTCGACTTTTTTTCTCAGAATTGTAAGATACAAACTTGCAATTCTTATTTTTTTTCTCAGGAGTATGAGATATAAACTTGCAATTGTGAGTCCAATTTTAAGTTTAGATTTTATAATTCTGAGAAAAGTCAGATTTGCAAGTTGATGTCTTAAAATTCTTTTATTTCTCAGAAATGCATGATACAAACTAGCAATTCTGACTTTTTTCCCAGAATTAAGATACAAACTTGCAATTCTGACTTTTATTTCTCACAATTGTGAGATATAAATTTAAATTTTAAAAGTAGAATTGTGAGTTGTGAGTTATAAAGTCAAATTTTGAGGAAAAATCTCATAATATTGAGAAAAGTAACATTTCTTACAAATCTTACAATTTATTTATATATCAGAATTGCATGATACAAACTCGCAATTCACTTTTTGTTTCTCAGAATTGCGTGATATAAACTCGCATTTGTGAATTATAAAGACCGATTTTGAGTGGAAAGAATTGAGGGGACTGATATGTTCTCAAAACTGGGTTTACATCTCATAATTCTGACTTTATATTTCACAATTGTGAGTTTATATCACGCAATTCTGCCTTATTTATATCTCACAATTAAAAGAAAATCAGAATTGCAAGACGCAAACTGACAGTACCTTTTTTATTCAGTGGTGAAAACAGGCTTTCAAAAGATTTGGAACGACATGAGAACAAAAAAATACTGTATATACATACAATTTTGGTGAACTTTCACTTTCCCTGGTGATGGTAGGAGTCCTGACTAATTTGGTGCAGCAGTGCACCCTCAACTCTTAGTTTTTGCCTTTTTCTTTTGTACCCATGTGTCTACAGGACAGACTACTTAGCCATTCCCTCTGAAAATAAAGAAAACCCGGGCCCTGCTGTAACGGAATAAAAGTCTCACACCATTACGGTATTTTTGAATTTACCTCTCAATTAGAAACATCATCAACAATTCCCCGCTCATCCTGCCCGAGTAGCTGACTAGAACCCCTCCATCACTGTCTGTTTCTCTCATCCTCTCTTAACATCACCCGATCTTCATTCCCATCCACTCAAACTCATGCCACTCCTTTGTTCATTGCCATATCTGTCCAGCAATTACTAACCTCAGCTGATCTCTCAAGATAATTCAATGAGCAGTAAAGTACAGGCGCGGTAATGCTGAGGTCAGGGTTTGTTCTCTTTGTAAAGTCCTTGATCGATGATTTTACATTGTTTAAAGTGATTTGGAATATGAGAATGCATAGATTGATGTGACAGATCCATTTATTCTAAATTGCTTTGGTCGTTTTTTTATTTATTTTTTATTTCTATGCCGCTTCCAGCAGTGTCATCTGATATGTTGTACCAGAACTGGAGTGATTTGTAATTCGAGGAGGACTTTTTGTTGTCTGTGGGGGTTATGTAACATCCTCTTCTGATGGAAAACACTGTGGAATGGTCTAGAAACATGATTTGAGTAGTGTGGAAAACAACTGCATTTCTAAAAACATATTTTTATTACTACTTTTTTAATTTCAATATTGATTGTAATTGTAACTTATATTAATTTCTTATTATATATATTCTGCCGTTCAGAAGTTTGGGAGCAGTAAAATTTCTCTCTTATGCTCATCAAATTTGCATTTATTTGATCAAAAATACAGAAAAATAGGTAATATTATGAAATAATATTGCAATATAAATAACAGGTTTCTATTTTTAATATACTTTAAAATATAATTTATTTCTGTGCTCAAAGCTGAATTTTCAGCATCATTACTCTAGTCTTCAGTGTCACATGTTCCTCCAGAAATCATTCTAAAATGCTGATTTGTTATCAATGATGGAAACAATTGTGCTGCTTTTTTATGTTTTTTTCTATACTAATAAAAAAATGATTGTCTTGTTTTCAGAAAAATTAAGTGTTTTTGCTTGAAACAGGCAAAATAATAATAAAAATAATAATAATGTATGCCAATAAAAAAAAAAACAATGCCAATGGGCATACCCCACTGGCACATTATTTTCCCTGTTCTAAACATCTTAATTTTGACTTGTTTTTCTGAAAACAAGAAACTAATTTTTACTCGTCTAGAAAATCCTTCTTGATTTAAGAATTCTTAGATATTTTGACTTAAAACAAATAAATCTAAGTAATTCTTAGCATTTTTGCAGTGTGTGATACTTTTTTCAGAATTCTTTGATGAATAAAAAGTTAAAAATAACAGTATTAATTCAAAATAGATTTTTTTTCTAACAATATATGTCTTTAATATTTTTTATCAGTTTAACACATCTTTGCTGAATAAAAATATTGAATAAAATGAAAGAATTCTGACTTTTTTTCTCAGAATTGCGAGATATAATCTCACTATTCTAATATACGAGTTTATATCTTCAGTTACCTTTTTTATTTTTTTATTTAGTGGTGGAAATAGGCTTCAATAGATTTGGAACGATATAAGTAGAAAAAAAAATATCCTTGCTGAATAAAAGTTTTAATTTTTCAAAAAGAAATAAATAAAAATTTACAGACCACAAACTTTTGAACGGTATATTGTTAGAAAACATTTCTATTGAATAAATGCTGTTCTTTTTCATGTTTTATTCATCAAAAAATTCTGAAAAAAGCACAGGTTTCAAATATTGATGAAAAAATATTAAGCAGCACAACTGTTTCCAACACTGATAATATATCAGCATATTGGAATGATTTCTGAAGGATCATGTGACACTGAAGATTGGAGCAATGATGCTAAAAATAGCTTTGCATCACATAAATAATTCAATTTTAAAGTATATTCAAACAGAAAACCACTATATTAAATTGCAATCATATTTAACAAAGTTATTGTTTTTTCTGTATTTTTAATTAAACCAACGCAGCCTTGATGAGCAGAAAAGACTTCTATAAAAACATTACAAATCTTACTGATCCCAAACTTTTGAACGGCGGTATATATCAAATAAGCTCACATTATTCCACATTAATAATTTAATAATACCGCATTAATTCCTAGTCTCCTAGTCTTAATTCCACATTAATAATTTTTAACTTTTTCTCTTTATATCTTTATATTTTTTAATATGAGATTTAAGTGTAAATAATTTTGCATTTTTTATAATTATATATATATATATATATATATCACTTAATATAAATGATATATGTGTGTGTGTGTGTGTGTGTGTGTGTATGTATGTATTTTTTGAAGAATAGCTACAAAAAATACAAAAACATCTTTGTGGAATAGCAATTCTAATATGTATGTATATATTAGGATTTATGGTACAATATATCTATGCTAACCAAAGCTGGGTTTTCTGTTTCAGGTACTGACGATTCATAATAGCGACCGGTTCAAAATGAAGAACAGGCACTGATCTTTTTCTGACACTCCAAGAGCAGCTCTGAGAAACCAGGAAACCTGCCAAATCAAATCCCTGTCATCTCAATAATGTGATGTGTGGAATAAACTCTCGACTGGTTCATTATCTCCCGCTGTCTCGGTGGAGGTCAGCAGTGACACACGTCTAATCTCAGTCTGACGAGGATCTGTATGTGTCTGTCCTCAACTTTTGCCTTAGTAGAGACACAAATACAGAAGCCCAGAGCTGAAGAGCTATCATACTGCCTATACACGCACTTTTCTTAACCAAATGTCAATCATTACTGTCACAACGCCTATGTGAGCCTTTCCCTCTTTGGTATACGCTGTTCTTACTCTTTTGATAGAAATATAAGTCTGGATTCCGATTAGACTTGGTTTTTATTGTCGTATTTTCTATACAAGGAATCCCGTTCTAGTATTTTGGGTTTTTATTGCTTTTTATTTAAAAAACAAAAAAAAAACAAAGTCCGCTTTGCCACTTTGCAATCAATATTCAATGAAACTGTGGCAGGTGAACAGCTGTAATGAGGACATACTGTGTACAGCAGTGTGATTGAACACTTTATCATTTGTGTTTACATTAAAGCCAGTTGTTGGTATTAATACTAGCACTAGACTGAATGGCTTAATTATTAAAAAAAATCAACAGTGGCAGTTTGTACTAAAGCCACATTGCAACCTGTTATTGTTCAGTGATGTTCAGCAGCAGCAGTGCGATTTCTATACTTTAGACATTTGCTTTATAATTCTACACATTCATTTCAGATTGACTGTGAACAGTTGTTGGAACTAGTAACGCAATCTCTTCAGCTGTTGAAATAACATTTGACTATGTGTTTGTATTTCCTTTTTTCACTGTTGCTGTAATGAATTTATACATGTGGATTTTTCATGTTTCCATTGGTGCCGGCTTGCCACTGTTAACTTTGCCTTTTGCATTGTTTTATATAGGTCACACAATTGCCACCACAGAAACACTACGCTTGCTCTATCCTGTTAAAATGGAGCTGCTCATTACTTATCAAAGCTTCTCATGTATATTAAACCAGGTGATGCATTCCAAAAAAAAAACACTGACTGCTTATTATTTAAAATCATTTCCTCCCAGCCTTAATGAAAGGCATATAGACAATCACACTTCCAATTGACTATATCACAGGTGCACTTATAAATCACATGTATAGTATGTAATTTACAAAAAAGAAAAGCAAATTGTCTTATTATGCTGCTCATGTTTATTCTAGAGTTGATGAATATGTCATGCCAGTAATGAACAAAGAGGGCATGTTGTTTTGTCAACAATGGACTTTGTCTCCCTCTGTAGTTCATACAGTGTAACTGCAGTTGACTGAAGTCCAGTTTTTTCATAGACGAGGCACACTTATTCATGAAATAATTAACCTTTAAGGATATACTTTTCGTTTTGGTAAACCGTTTTGAGGATTTAAAACTCACATGTCAAGACAAAAGCAACTTCTTAAAATCTGACAGTGTCACACATCACAGATGGAAATGGAATATGGAAAGATTACAGAAAGTTACTTTTTGAAATATCAGCCTCAAATTTGGAACACTTGTTTAGATTCATGGATTTGATTGTCTTTCAGTATTAGAATAAAATATGTTTTGGAATATATATATATATATATATATATATATATATATATATATATATATATACATACATACATACATACATACATACATACAGTTAACGTCAAAAGTTTACATACACCTTGCAGAATCTGCAAAATGTTAATTATTTGACTAAAATAAGAGGGATCATGTTATTGTTGATTCAGTAGTGACCTGAATTTGATATTTCACATAAAAGATGTCTACATACAGTCCACAAGAGAAAAATAACAGTTGAATTTTTAAAATTCAAAAGTTTACATACACTTGATTCTTAATACTGTGTTGTTACCTGAATGATCCACAGCTGTGTTTTTTTATTTAGTTTTAATTGTTCATCAGTCCCTTGTTTGGTCTTAACAGTTAAACTGTCCGCTGTTCTTCAGAAAAATCCTTCAGGTCCCACAGATTCTTCGGTTTTTCAGCATTTTTTCAGAACCCTTTCCAACAATGACTGTTTGATTTTGAGATTCATCTTTTCACACTGAGGGACTCATATGCAACTATTACAAAAGGTTCAAACACTCACTGATGCTCCAGACAGAAACACTATGCATTAAGAGCCAGGGGTGTAAACTTTTGAACGGAATGAGGATGTTTACATTTTTCTTATTTTGCCTAAATATCATATTTTTTTCATTTAGTACTGCCCTTCAGAAGCTACAGAAGATATTTACATGTTTCCCAGAAGACAAAATAAGTTAAATTTACCCTGAACTTCAAATTCAAAAAGTTTTAACCCCACAGTGTTTCTATCTACAGAATGAACCTTCTGTAATAGTTGCATCAGTTGTCCTCAGCGTGAAAAGATGGATCTCAAAATCATACAGTCATTGTTGAAAAGGGTTCAAATACACAAAAATGCTTGAAAACCAAAGAATTTGTGGGACCTGAAGGACTTTTCTGAAGAACAGCGGCAGTTTAACTGTTTAGGACAAACAAGGGATTCATGAACAACTATCACTAAACAAAAAACTGCTGTGAATCATTCAGGTAACAACACAGTATTATGAATCAAGCGTATGTTAAATTTTGAACAGGGTCATTTTTATAAATTCAACTATTATTTTCTCTTGTGGACTATATGCAAATGTATTTTTTTGTGAAAAGTCCTATTCAGGTCAGTACTAAATAAAAAAAATAACATGCATTTTGTATGATGCCTTATTTTGGCAAAATTAACATTTTGCAGATTCTGCAAGGTGTATGTAAACTTTTGACATCAACTAATAGTAACAAACGACACCTTATTGTAATGTGTTGTCTAGTTTAGTTAACCTTTTATTTCAAATATTGGAAATGTTTTATATGGTTTTAGTAAACTATAATAACCCTGTATCGACATAAACTGACAAATGCAGACATATTCCTGCTATAAATCATTTAACCACAAGAGTGCAGTGCTTTTATTTTGAGTACAACAAAGTACAAGCACTAAAAACATTGCGGATAAGCGACTTCTCTCACGATGTTCTGGTGTTAACGACACGTTCAATGGCTGTACAGCGACAGCTTTTGTTCTGTAAGGTCATGATCTTAGATTATCACTTTCAGGGAAAAAAAAAAACTAATTCCACACAAGTCGTGTCATATGCTTTGGCCTCGGGGCTGACATTTGTAAAAAAGGTCCCTGGAGACAACATCTGAAAACAAATTAAATTAGGTTCATTTTCAGGTGCTGCGGGCGTCTCGTACCTCTCTCAGCGATGTACATTTTGATCCTGGCTGTGTCAACATCCTTTGATGCGTTCTTCTGGGGCTCCTAATGATAGTATGTGCAGGACAGCGGTGCTTCTTAAATTAAAAAGGACTCTTTGTTTTGTCTGGTAATTGCCTCTCAAAGTTCAGAGATTAGGGACAGAAGAAAGGCAAATAGAGTCCCGCTGATTAAAGTGCTTTTAGAACATTCCTTACAAAGCGCGAGTCCCTACTGAACTCATTTTAAGACGCGGTGCGGCGGAATGTATTTTCAACACAGAGATCTGTAAGATTGAATAATGGCAGCGAATAAGAAGGAGGCAGAAATCTATTTCTTAGAAATTGAGAAGATCTATCACGACCAAAAACCAGAGGGGGCGTATATGATCTGATGCACTGCAGGCCAGGGAGAAAAACCGACGCACCTCAGTGAGTTCACTCTGATCTGATTCGACCCGCTGGAGCCTCCTTGAGGGTTTTTTCTTCTCTCTCTCTCTCTCTCTCTCTCTCTCTCTCTCTCTCTCTCTCTCTAGCAAGAGTCGCTACTGTATAAAAGGACATCATTACTCTGGGGGGTGTTGGAGGGGAAAATACCTTTTCACTGCTTAAATTATTTTCTCACCTATTTCAACAACTTTCACCGTCGACTCCATGGAAACGCTGTGTATGAGTCCACTATTCACTGTAAAATGAAACCGGAGCTACTTTTATAGTTTGTATCACTCCGCGGATTCGCGCTGTGCCGTTTAATACAAACGCTACTGTCCCAAATTTTTGCATCTAATGATCGATGGTAGTGAAAATAAACTCTGAGCACTTTAATATTAATTTTTTTTTTTTTTTTTTTTTTTACATTTTTACAGATTTGCAAATTGTTTATGCTGTCTAAACCATGGAAAAAACGTGTGGAAGCTGCTAGGGTGGTACAAATGCGTACAAGCAGTATTAAGATATTAGCCTAATATTTCACCTACCTGAAATGACCAGAACAAACACAAATGTTGTCAGTATTGTTGTCCTGGAAATCCTGGTTCAGTTTGGCCAACCACAAATGCCTTCCTCAGATAGTTTTTTGCACTCCTCTCCTTGATTTGTTATAAACTTTCTTTTTTCCTGGTTCAACCGATTATTACAGCCCAAAACATGACAACAATTGACTACTTTCAGCGGCAATATTCAGCAAAATTTGCACGTTTCAGTGGCATTGTTTACATTTGCCAATATTGCTGATTGATGATTCGTCCTGAAAACACTCTTGAACCTTATCAACGCTTAAATTATTTTCTCATCTATTTCCTTACATTTACCGTTGACTCCATGGAAATACTGTATACAAGTCCACTCTTCACTGTAAAATTAAACAGGCGCTACTTTCATATTTCGTATCACTCTGCTGACTAGTGCTCTGCCATTTCATATAAATGCAACTGCCCCAATTTTTGCAGCTTAATTGTCGATTGTAGTGAATCAACTCTGAGCACTTTATATACTATTTTGTATAGGGCTATTTGTTATAGGCTATTTTAGCAGATTTTATTGTTGTTAAAGCAATTGCACCTTCTCACCACTTAAAGAAGTTCACTTCCAAAACAAAAATTTACAGATAATTTACTCACCCCCTTGTCATTCAAGATGTTAATGTCTTTCTTTCTTCAGTCGTAAATAAATTCTGTTTTATGAAGAAAGCATTTCAGAATTTCTCTCCACATATGGTGTCCATGAGTTTGAACTTTTTAAGTTTTAAAAGCAGCTGCAAAGGGCTCTAAATGATCCCAGCCAAGGAAGAAGGGTCTAGTTATTTTCTAAAAAAAAAAAAAAAAAAATATATATATATATATATATATATATATATATATAATTTTAAGGTTGAAAAACTCCCATATCATTTTCTCCTCCAACTTCAAAATTGTACTACATGGTTGTTTTACCTGTTTTTGTAAAGGGCATTTGATCTTTTTTGCTCTTTTTAAACACTTCTGCAGCGATGTAGAATGATTTTGAAGTTGGTAGTGAGTAAATTATCTGTACATTTTTGTCCTGGAAGTGAACTTCTCCTTTAAATTATTTTCACACCTATTGACTCCATTGAAACGCTGTATATACGTCCGCACTTAACTGTGAAATGAAACCGGCACAACTTTCAAATTTCGTATCACTCCGCTCCGCTCTAAACTCGCGCTCTGCTGTTTCGTACAAACACAACTGTCCCAAATTTTTGCATCTTAAATATCGATTGTAGTAAAAAAGATAACCTCTGAGCACTTTAATATTACTATACTATTACTATGTTTATTTATTATTGCATTTTCTTCTGGTTAAAGCAGCTGTTTTGTACATTGCAGTGGACTATTTTTAGCTGAATCTTGAACAATTTAACAGTTGTATGAGCTAGCCTTCTTTTATATTCCACAGAAGAAAGTCATACATGTTTATAACGACATAGGGGTGAGTAAATTATAAGAGCGTTTTTGTTTTTGAAGTGAACAATTCCAAATACTTTTGAATAGCCTATAAAGAACAATCGTATTAAAAAAAGGTTCCAAAAGGAGGTTTTCACAACAATGTCAGAAAAAAAATTCCATAGTGTGAAGAAAAAAAATCACTATAAAAGAACCATTTATGCAGTGGGTAGTTTCCATGGATTTTAAAGGTTCTTCATGGAACCATAATGCAAATAAAGATTATTTATTTATTTATTTATATATAGGTGTTGTCACATACTGTGATAAGATAAAGTATTGACATGAAATTCAGAAAGAAAGAGCTTGTCTGTAAGAATAATGATTATGGTTTATTTTCAGGCCTAGAAATATGCAGTACACACTGACACTTGCACACTTACTTTAATATCAATTGTAAAGATTATAATTAATTAACTGCTCAACGTCATTTCATCCAAATATGAAATACCTTTCTCTATCAATTTATAGCTTCAATAAAAATTGAATTACACACTGCCTGTGGTCAATGTCAGGTTTTCCACAGCAAGGCAATGGGCTTCTAGACTTGGAGTAATTGGAGCTCAACGTCATGGTGACTGCCCTTGGGCCCCAGTTTTACATAAGCTTAAATTACAGTAATGCAGTCACCCATGGCCAGCATGTTGTCATCGCAAACCATAAAACGTAAAATAAGACATTCATCTAAAACATGCCTCCGCTTCTCACGCAAACAGACTCTTCTGTGAGAAAGCTTAAATTAAGTTTACAGCCTCAGCACTGAATTAATCTAATTCAAATCTACGCTAATGAGAATATTGCTGTGAGAGACGACAGAGTTCTCGCTTTATTTAATTAAGCACAAGAAATGAATCCATACGAGGACTTTCCCCAGTGCTCTAAGAAACATTATCATTTTATAAACCTCCTTTCGTAGAATCATCGTATTGTTAATATGGAATCTGTCAGATCCTTTTAGAAATGCTTTTCACTTGAACACTCCTGCTCTGCCTTTACTTTATTTCTCTGTTCCACACTCTATCAATTTCACACAAAGTTAGTAACGGTCTCTCATTCTGTCCTCCGCTTGCATGCAAAGATTATTTTCTAGCTTTGTTGTGTCACTCTGTTTTTAAAAAAATACTGTCAAAGTGTCACCATGGATGGGGGGCATTGTGAGGCATTGCTTAAGCCCGCCACAGTGATGATTTTTTCTATTTGTAGCACTTTCACCTGCTTTCACTCCTATATGAGCATGTTCTGCATACTAACATCTCAGAGTGGGAAAACAACAATGTTCTTAGCAATCTGTTATGTTGCTCTGTTTCTGTGGACGCCTGAAGGAGTTTGTGACTCTGGGATACTTTCAGAATTGGCTGGTCCGCACAGTAATTGTGTATGTAAATGGTTTTGTTGCAAGGTAATACTGAAATCACTGGCTCAAAACGTCAGAAAGCACGAATCAGCAAAACACACACACATACAAATCAACAATTCTGCCTTTCTCTAATTTATTTCATCTGTATTTAAAACCCAGGCCAGTGTTGCCTTAAACAAAAAGAGCATTAACAACCCTGGCCGCATTGCTAATGAGTGTCACAGAAGCAGCGTGGACCACAGCACGTGGTGACGTATGTGCTCTATTGTTAGTGTAATGAACACCTGGACATCAGTGTAGTGCTAAATCAGACACAGGGAAGCAGCCACTCTTCACATCTGTAGCACTGAAACGCAAGACGCTTCCCTTTTAAAATTAAATCTTTGTAGTTAGGGAAGCTGTGAAACATAATTTGATGAAAACATATTATTACAATTTAAAATATTCTATTAGAATATATTTGAATGAAATGCAATTTATTCTTGTGATGGAAAAATGAATTTTCAGCAGTCATTACTTCAATCACAAGATTCTTCAGAAATCATTCTAATATGCTGATTTGGTGCTTAAGAAACATTTCTTAATATTATCAATGTTAAAACAGTTGTGTTGTGTAATATTTTTGTTAGAACTATTACCATTTATACTTACTTTTTTAATTATGATACAAAACATTTTGATAAAAATGTATAATTTTATTCAACACTGCACATTACAGTTTTCTATTTTAAATAACTTCTTTTGAACTTTCTATTAATCTTAGTTAATAAATAAATATATACAGTTTTCCACAAAAATATTAAGGAACAAAAACTGTTTTCAACTTATAATAATAAGAACCATTGATTTTGGGCCAAACCATTCAAAAATAGCCCTTTTTCATATCTTCTGACCACTAGGTGGCGCTGTGCCGAAACTGTGCACGTAGCATCAGGTCATGGTTATTATAACACACATCAAGTCTGGTCTCAATAGGCCAAACTATTGCGGTGATACAACCTTAAATCCATTTTTTGTGGGCTATTCATCAAATTCGTTCACGCGTTCGAGAATGGTTTGACTAATCAACTTGAACTCCATAACTTTTTGCCAGGATGGTCTAAAGATGATTTGAGCCAATTTTGGTAAAAAAGTAGTTTTTTCAAACTATTAAAAATATTGAAAAAAATAAACCTTAAGATTTTTAATTTCTGGTGTTCTTTTGACCCGGCTTAAGCCATGGAATCAAAGGGAAAAAACATCCTTCTAGACCTTATAGTTCAAAATATATTAGCAGTGGTGCTACAGAGTTTGAGTTAGAGACTTCAAATGTTTAATGTTGAGACTGTCCTGTAACTGTGTACCGTATTACACAACTTTCCTGCAATTTGGGCTGGGTTGGGTTATATGCAAATTTGCTAATGCGTTAAACAGTAAAAGTTTTGTATATCAACATGAAATCCAAAATTTTTCGCCAGCTTGGTCTGAAGAAGATCTGCATCAAATTTGGTGAAAATCGGACCAATAGTCTAGGAGGAGTTTGAACAAGTAAGTTTTCAACATAAATTAAAGTGGCGGTCAGGAAGTTTGGCTGACTATGGCAAAATTGGTATGTATGTTCCCGGCATGACCAAAAGAACATATTGAGACCAGTTTCATTACAATAGCCCAATTTATTCAAATGTTATTAGCATATTTGGAACTTCTTTATAACTTTTGGCCACAAGGTCCTAAAACTTTTTGAGCACTGTCAATGGTGTCCTGAAGATACATACCACAATGCATTCGAAAAAATATAGCATCATTCAAAACGGCCGATGGCCAAAATGGCTGACATGGGAAAATTGGGTATGGTTCGACTTTGCATGCTGTGAGACAAGATTTCTGATTTTTGGCCAAACCATTCAGAAGTTATAAGCAAAAAACACACCAAATTTGGTCTCTATATATGCCTAACCGTTGCAGAGATATAGCCTCACATCCATTTGTCAGATTCGTTTACACATATTAAAGAACGGTTTGACTAATGAACTTAAATTCTATAACTTTTGCCAGTATGGTCTAAAGATGATCTGAGCCAATTTTGGTGAAAATCAAACCGGACAAGTGGTGGTGCTAGAGAGTTTGAGTTAGAGACTCCAAACTTGCTATGGATAATGTTAAGACTGTTCTCTATCTGTGTTCCAAATTACACAATTTTCCTGCAAGCGGTTCTATGGGCTGTCATACACTCGTGCAGAAGAAACAGAAGAAGAATAGGAACACCAATTGATACAAAATGTCCCTTCTCACCTTCGTTGCTTGGCCCCTAAATATATTAAGCAGCAAAAGTATAACAGAATGATTTCTGAAGGATCATGTGACACTGATGACTAGAGTAATGATGCTGAAAATACAACTTTGCCATAAATACTATTTAACAATGCTACTGTTTTTACTGTATTTTCAATCAAATAAATGCTGCCTTGGTGAGCATAAAAGACATAAGAGACAATGCTTCTTTCAGACACATGAAAAAAATCATATTAATTTCAAACGTTTAGGACACCTTAGGACACAACAGGAAGGTCTTTGAACCCCAAAGCACACAGTGCACCTCTATTACAGAACAACCACTATTAGTTAGCTGTAGGTTTACTTTCTGATAAATGTGGTTTCAAAATGTCAACAAAGTAATTATTTTGCAGTTTCGTTTGATGTTGCCAGTATCACAGCAATTATATAGACCATCTTTGTGAGGACATATGACAGACAGTTTGTGGACAAACAAGTCAGAGACTTTTCCATCATTAGAGACTAACTTACACCAACAGAGAACAAAATTGTTAGAAATTTCATCAGCCGCATTAAAAAATTGAAATCCCCTCTCTAACTAAACTACACAGCAATGGAGAGTGCAGGAAGAATTTCATTAAGTTCTATGATTAAAAATAACAAGCCCTCCTTGAGGGAAACTGATATTGCGCTTGATTACAGATTTTCATTAATTGCCACTAAGGTACATTTCAGTGAAAGCAGTGGTCAGTATGTGGTCCATTCCAGCGCAATAGTTACAGGTTTTTTTTATGATTCGAGTGGAGCTGACACCAGTTCGACCAAACTGAAGAGACCAATTAAAATCCATAAAAGATTATGAAACTTTCAGTTACGCATTGATTTTCTCAGCTGGAGTGAAAGTATGAAAGGTTCCTTCTTTGATGATTATTTTATTATACCTTATAGAGCCTAGCAGTGATCTCCTCCCAAATCTAGCTTTACAATGTATCAAATCTTTAAAATGTACATAGTGTGTATATGTAAGGGCATTTCTTGTGAATAGGCGAGGGAGACAGAGCCTCCTCAAAATATTGGATGAGAAAAAATTTCGTAGTACAAAAATAAAACAACGCTAATATTACAAAATATTTTTATATATTTTTCTAAAGAAACATTGTCCAACAGTGACACCAGCAGGTAATGTTACAGCTAGGGAAAGTCACCTGAGAGGAGGCAATGTTTCCATTGTGATATGATTGGATATCACTGGTTGTGATCGACTGCGATTGGTTCATCAGATAAATCCCGCCTCTTGTGTTTATGCGCGTTCCACGTTTGCGAATCAGTCTGAATGAACAACAACATAATGGCGTTAATGAGAAGCCTAATTAAAAGAAGTAAAAAAAAACAACATACACACTAAGATATAACCGAGCGAAATAGATACAGATACAGAAACAGATATAAGAGCGAAATAGCAAGATCGGTGTAATAAAACAGTTTTATCAACAATAAAGAGTTACCTCCAATGGCTATAATTTTATTAATACAGTTGTCTGATTGATTTAATAGTCTCAGAATCATACAAAAGGAAATTAAGCAGTTTTACTATGATAAAACCATGGTTATCTGCCTTTTTATCTATCTTTCTATCATATCCATGCTTGTAAATTGTGTTTTATAGAATATATAATATTTGTATTTGTCTGCATTTTTTAATATATTTTTATTCTGTGTTTTTACCTGTTTGCACCAAGGGTGTGAGAGAAACGAAACTTCAAAACTTCAAAACTTGTATGCACTGTACATGTTTTGACAATAAAGCAGACTTTGACAATAAAGCAGACAAGGGTAATGATGTCCACATATTTTTGTTGAGGAAATGATAGGAAAGATTATGTGGCTATTTTAATTAAATGTTTGGCGAATATTAAAGGAATTCGATCATCATGTAAGTGTAACAACTGCATTTACCAGGCCTTTGGTGCCCTTTTCAGACATTTCTATTAAAATTGTAATGTAAACTGTTAATTTTGTATTAGATTATGTATTTTAATTATGTACTTTAATTTTAAATTTTATTTAATGACACCATATGGTCATTATTAATCAATAATCATAATTGCCTCTGTGTTTTAATATAATGAATTTTAAGTCATTTTGTTTACTTAGATCTGCTTGTATTCATATTAAAAAAGATGCGTTAGTCGTGAAATTATTACCGACAACACATTAATAACGTCGACAGAATAAAATAAAGTTTCACAGGATTATGAATGCACCTGAAAGTGATGCACGGGCTTCACCTCTTTCGTTTCTCGGCGCCGGACTGTTGATGTCTCTTTCCAGGACCAGGCATATTGTTCATCAATTATTATCATCATTTGTGGCCAAATAGGCAGCCGTAAACAGTGGTGAGGCGTCATCACGTGTGCTTACTAGCCTACTCTGCGTTCACCGTAAAATGCAAAATATACGTTTATATTGTTGTTTATTTGTATATGTATATTATTAATATTAATATATTATTATAATATATAAAAACGATTTTTTTTTTGAGCAGCTGGGATGGTGCCCCCCTGGGAGTTGGTGCCCTACGCAGACTGCGTACTCTGCGTATAGGGAGCGGCGGTACTGCTTCTACATGTGTACATGAAAACTACTCAATTACTACTGAATATATTAGCTGACAACTGTAATGAGGAAGAAATTAGTTAATAATGATCACATCTGTCAGACAACATAGCCAGCTTTAGGGGTGCCTTTGAAGTGCTGTTCAGTCTCATATATAGGGGTTCTCATCCAAATAGCATGCAAAATTGAGCAAAATGTGTTTTGAGAGGACAAGATGTTCAAACCAAGAGCTTGCATTATCACTTCTCAGCTTATCTTAAGCATATTACATCAGTTTGTGCATGGGCCACTAACTCAGTGATCATCAGCTCTTTTTTGGGCTGTGATGGTTTGAGATTTCTTTACCTCAACACCCTGCTGCAGAGACTGTGCTTATCCTCACAGAATAATAAATGACAGTAGAAGGGCTGGGACAGATTGTTCCTAAAAGCGATCTGCAGATGACTGAGGTTTTAATCTTTTGGATGACAGACATCAACCTTTGGTTTTTCATGGCGCTAGCTGAATCTGTTTACAGTACAGATTCAGCATAATGGGACAATTACAATAAACATCACGTTTTCTTCAAATACATGCTATCGTGGTAAAGTACAACCACCAAAATGACAAATTAATTGAATTGTCACATTTTCACAGCATGGATTTCAGACTGTATTTCTTGATCCTCCTAAAACTACCTTTGGTAGACTTTACTGCATGGGACTGCTCTGTAAAAGTAAATGTAACCCTACAGGTGTTTATTTTAGATTTGTGATTTATCTTCACCATTTGGTGTCACTATAAGGTTCCCAGCCTGAAAGGAAGGATAAAAGTGCAACATAACATGATAAGCCATGTTGATTTTCTTTCTCATGGCCTGATGTTGCACTTTTTCTGATAGAATTGAAAACAATGTTTGCTTTTGTAAATCACCTGTTGAGTGTTTTTATGATTATTGCACTGATGACTCAGTAAACATCATTTGTCACAATAAGGTGTCTTGACAATTTAGATTGATCATTTTTATCCACATTGTTTTGCTCTCAGAACATGGTTTTGTAGCATATGCTTCTGGAATTACAATGCATGCATAGCTATCCAAAAGCCAAACAAATGACTATAGAAGAAGAAAAAAAATATGCAAATGAGTCTATTAGCATTGCAATAAAAGAACATTTCTTTCCATCGAGACTTTGCAGAATCTGCAAAATGTTAATTATTTTATTAAAATAAGTGGGATCATACAAAATGCATGTTTTTTTTTATTTAGTACTGACCTGAATAAGATATTTCACATAAAAGATGTTTACAAATAGTGCACAAGAGAAAATAAAAGTTGAATGTTAAAAAATCACCCCATTCAAAAGTTTACATACGCTTGATTCTTAATACTGTGTTGTTACCTGAGTTATTATTTTTTGTTTAGTGATAGTTCAAGACTCCCTTGGTTGTCCTGAACAGTTAAACTGCCAGCTGTTTTCCAGAAAAATCCTTCAGGTCATACAAATTCTTTGGTTTTTCAGCATTTTTGCTCCAGAAGGAAAATCGATGCATTAAGAGCTGGGGGTGAAAACTTTTGAACAGAATGAAGATGTGTACATTTTTCTTATTTTGCCTAAATATCATATATTTTTTTTTTATTTAGTACTGCCATTCAGTAGATACTTACATGTTTCCCTGAAGACAAAATAAGTTAAATTTACCCTGATCTTTAAATTCAAAATTTAAATTGTTTCCTTCTGGAGTATCAGTAAACATTTAATTCTTCTGTAATAGTTGCATACGAGTCCCACAGTTATCACCAATGTGAAAAGATGGATCACAAAATCATACACTCATTGTTGTAAAGGACCCAAATACACAAAAATGCTGAAAACCCAAAGAATTTTTATAAATTTAACTATTTTTTTCTCCCTTGGACTGTGGATGTAAATGTCGTTTATGTGAAATATCTTATTTAGGTCAGTACTAAATACAAAATAGCATGCATTTTGTATGATCCCTCTTATGTTGGTCAAATAATTAACATTTTGCAGATGTATGTAAAGGTGTATGTAAACTTTTGACCTCAACTGTAGATACGTGGCTCTGAAACTCACTAAATACATCAACCGAAATGAGTTGCTTTTAATGAAACTTACTGTGACCAGTGAATGTGAACCCAGTTTTTCCTTTGAAAGGATCAGTGTTGAGAGATTAACTTCAGCTAACATGAAAATGCTGGATTTCAATCCATTCAAAGGAGTACAAGCAATTTAAACACTTGGCGGGGATGCTTTGCTTTGGCTCTGGCTCCCTTGTGGTGCAGAACTAAGTAGTTTTGGATATTGGCAGGGAAGAAACTATTCTTAAGCTTCCTGAGCAATGGTTCAACGCTAGTATTAACCTTTCTGTCCTGACTTTTTGGGAGTACAGTCACCCAGTAGGTTTCAGCAGGACAGCCGATTTGTCCTGCTCAGTATGAACTCAGTCACCTGAGGTTTATAGCACCGGAACAGGAACAGATAAAGAAGAGAATAATTTTAAATGGACAATAAATAACCAAATGCAACATTCAGTTCCTAAAAAACTTGCTGTTGTCTTTAAAAACCTGTCAGCTTCTCGTATAAAAGAGTTTCATATTCTATATCAAGAGTGTCCAATATGCGTATTAAGCGAGGTATGGATTTTTTAATATTTCAAAAACATGAACAAGGATCAAGCACTCTCTGATGGAAAGGTTATCCCTGTTTCAGAGCTGGACTCCTGTAATTGTTTCATTAAGGGATAAGTATGAGATAAAATTCCGTCAGAGGATGTGACCTTTAGCTCCATTAAGCATTGAGTCAGTCACCTTGTGCTCAAATACCGCTAATTAGACCAAAGTGCTCTAAAAATCATCACACAGGATATCCTAGCCTGAAATGTACAATCAATTTGTTGCTAACCTGTGCACTTGGAGGAAATACAAAAATCCCTTGTGTATATGAGTTACAGTCTTGTGTGTGAGGAAATAAAATGATACTGAAATGCATACAGTAGTTTAGGGGGTCAAAGGGGCTGGTTAGCATAATTGCGTCCTGGCGATAGATGTTGTAACTATGGAAGCACATTTCCGCCATGGAATAAAGAAAAAAAAAAACAGTAATTGAGTTTTTTTTTTTCACAATTCAGACTTTGCTTCTCGCAATTCAGAATGGCAAGATGTAAAATCAGAATTGCGAGATGTAAACTCTGAATTTCAGACTTTTTTCTTGCAATAGCGAGTTTATATCTTAAAATTCTGACAATTCACAATTATAAACTCACAGTTAACATCTTGTAATTCTGAGTTTATATCTTACAATTCTGAGTTTATCTTACAATTCAAGTTTATATCACACAATTCTGAGTTTATTTCTCACAATTCTGAGTTTATAAACTCAGTTCTGAGTTAACATCCTGTAATTCTGAGTTATCTCATAATTCTGAGTTCATATCTCACAATTTAGGTAAATATCTCACAATTCGGAGTTTATAAACTCACAGAGTTAACATTGTAATTTTGAGTTATCACATAATTCTGAGTTAATATCACAATTCTGAGTTTGTCTTACAATTCTGAGTTTATAAACTCAGAGTTCTGAGTTTATATCTCACAATTCAAGTTTATATCTTACAATTCTGAGTTTATATCTCACAATTCAAGTTTATATTTCACATTTCTGAGTTTATAAACTCACAGTTCTGAGTTAACATCTTGTAATTCTGAGATATCTCATTATTCTGAGTTAATATCATAATTCATAATATATATAATTAATATCATAATTCTGAGTTTGTCTCACAATAAACTCAGTTCTGAGTTAACATCCTGTAATTCTGAGTTATCTCACAATTTAGGTAAATATCAAAACAATTCAGAGTTTAAAAACTCACAGTTCTGAGTTAATAATGTAATTTTGAGTTATCACATAATTCTGAGTTAATATCACAATTCTGAGTTTGTCTTACAATTCTGAGTTTATAAACTCAGAGTTCTGAGTAGGTTACAACTCAGAGTTCTGAGTTTATGTCTCACAATTCGAGTTTATATCTTACAATTCAGAATTTATATCTTACAATTCTGAGTTTATATCTCACAATTCGAAGTTTATATCTCACAATTCAGAGTTTATGTCTCACAATTCGAGTTTATATCTTACAATTCAGAGTTTATATCTTACAATTCTGAGTTTATATCTCACAATTCGGAGTTTATATCTCACAAATCAGAGTTTATGTCTCACAATTCGAGTTTATATCTTACAATTCAGAGATTATATCATACAATTCTGAGTTTATATCTCACAATTTGGAGTTTATATCTCACAATTCGGAGTTTATGTCTCACAATTCGGAGTTTATATCTTACAATTCAGAGTTTATATCTTACAATTCTGAGTTTATGTCTCACAATTCGGAGTTTATATCTTACAATTCAGAGTTTATATCTTACAATTCTGAGTTTATGTCTCACAATTCGGAGTTTATATCTTACAATTCAGAGTTTATATCTTACAATTCTGAGTTTATGTCTCACAATTCGGAGTTTATGTCTCACAATTCGGAGTTTATATCTTACAATTCAGAGTTTATATCTTACAATTCTGAGTTTATGTCTCACAATTCGAGTCTATATCTCACAAATCAGAGTTTATGTCTCACAATTCGAGTTTATATCTTACAATTCAGAGATTATATCATACAATTCTGAGTTTATATCTCACAATTTGGAGTTTATATTTCACAATTCGGAGTTTATGTCTCACAATTCGGAGTTTATATCTTACAATTCAGAGTTTATATCTTACAATTCAGAGTTTATGTCTCACAATTCGAGTCTATATCTTACAATTCAGAGTTTATATCTCACAATTTAAGTTCCATTGACAGCCATTCAGCTTGTTCATTGTCTGGCGATGTAGAAATTTTAGTAAGAAACATTTTAAATGCAAGTATTTCTTTATTTTATAGATAATATTTCACAAAGGTTAATTTCACATTGCATTATTCTGGATTGTTCTACAGCAGGTCAACTTGAAAGCTATGAACAGCTTTCTGTGTGTATTATAGACCTACTTTAAGCATTCAGGAAGATACTAACAAAATAATCCATCAAAAGTATATTTTGCCATGCCACATCAACCCTAATGTCACAAAAGAACTAATCGCAAGACCTCCTAATGTGCTTACAACGACCTCACCGAAATATCCAAATCCATCTTGAAGCCCAGTATGTTTAACAAGATCTTAACTGCCCGGCATTTCTCCGACACAGTCGATGCTTTCTGCCCTGCTCCACACAGCAGTTCATTTCACTATTCAATAATTACTGGGTTCATTGAACTCTGAAAAGTGTGATTCAACTCAAACAGCAGTTGATGAACACATCACGGCACAGAGCGCCTGCCTCCCAATTACACAGGGACATTAAGTGTTGAGCACCCCCAGCTTTCACAACGCTGAAGGTCATGGTGTTCCCAAACTCTGCCCTCTCACTCCCATCTGTCAGTATCCCGCTGATACATTCTAAATGTGCAACACACCTGCCACACTTCACCAATGTGTGTGAAAAACTGGTGGAGCATCAAAATTACCAACTGGACCACTGGCTGTTATGTTTCACCTTCTTACAGTAAGATTAAGGATAGTTCACCCAAAAATAAAAATTCTGTCATTAATTACTCGTCGTTCCAAACCCGTAACACCTTAAGAACACAAATTAGGATATTTCTGATGAAATCCAAGAGCTTTCTGACCCTGCATAGACAGCAACCCAAATGACACGTTGAAGGCCAAGAAAGGTAGTAAGGATATTGTTAAAATAGTCCATGTGACATCAGTGGTTCAACCTTAATTTTATGAAGCTATAAAAATATGAGAATTGTGTGCAAAACAATTTTTGTTAAACAATTTCTTCTCTTCCATGTCAGTCTTTAATGCACTTTTACAAAATTATTGTTAAATAAAGACATTATTTTCTAAGCCCTTAACTTTTTAGGGCCTTGAACATGGTAATTATATTGCTGTCTATGCAGGATCAGAAAGGTTTCATATATATACAGTGCCTTGCAAAAGTATTCATACTTCATTTTGTTTTGTTGCAGCATTATGTTAAACTGCTTTAAATTACTGTTTTCCCACATCAATCTACATCTCATACACCATAATAACAAAGCACAAAACAGGTTTGTAACAACTTTGCAAATTTATTAGAAATAAAAAACTGAAAAGAATCCATTGCATAAGTATTCATACCCTTTTCTGGGACACTCAAAATTTAGCTCAGGAGCATTCATATTGCTTTTAGATGTTACTACACTTCGAGTGGAGTTAAACTCTGGCAAATTCGTTTGAATGAGTATGATTTAGAAAGGCACACACCTCTCAGAAAAGGTCTAACAGCTGAAAATGCAAAAACCAATCAGAGCAAAAACCAAGTCCTGAGGTCAAGATAACTGTCTGTAGAGCTCAGTGACAGACTTGTGTTAAGGAAATGATCTAGAAGAGTTCAGAAAAAAATCTGCTGTATTGAAGGTTCACAGAAGCATTATCCATAATGGAAGACAATTGGAACAACTAGAACTCTAGAAAATGTCTGCCAGCCCCCATCCAAGCTGACAGAACTTGAGAGGTGAAAAGGTGAGGCAAAGAATGGCAGATAATTGCCAAATGCAGATGTGCAAAGCTTGTCACATCATACCCAAAAAGACTTGAGGCTGTAAAGGTGCTTCAACTATGTACTGAGTTAAGGGTATAAATACTTATGCAATGTACTTATTTCAGTGTTTTATTTTTAATACATTTGTAAAATTTGCAAATCTGGTTTCTGCTTTGTCATTATTATGGTGTATGGAGTGTAAATTGATGTGGGGGAAAACTAATTTAAAGCAGTTTAACATAATGCTGCAACAAAACAAAATGTGAAAAAAATAAAGGGGTATGAATACTTTTGCAAGGCACTGTATATTGCTGTCTATGCAGGATCAGAAGGGTTTCATATTTCATTAAAAATATCTTAATTTGAGTCTCGTAGATGAACGAAGGTCTTACAGGTTTGGAACAACATGATGGTGAGTAATTAATGACAGAATTTTCATAACCCTTCAATGAAGTTTAACCACTCTTATATAAACACTTTAACCTGAGAAAAAAAAAAGAAGACTTGTTTTGTGTCTTTCTAAAGCATAAATCTCACT
The DNA here is from genome assembly GCF_049309525.1 of Garra rufa. Lineage (NCBI taxonomy): Eukaryota > Metazoa > Chordata > Actinopteri > Cypriniformes > Cyprinidae > Garra > Garra rufa. The sequence goes on from NC_133374.1 coordinate 22,179,458, forward strand.
GCATTTTGTTAGACATACACAAATTATTCTTTTTTCCAATAATGTAAAAGAAATTTAGGTTCAAGGTTTTTCAAGTCTTTATAGACTACCTTTTTGCAATCTTGCCTTTAAATGTACCTTTTTAAAATTTGTATGGAGAAAACTCCAGATGGCAATAGATAAGAAAGTCCCCGAGCCTGAATAGTTTTATGAATTCTTCCCTATTTCATCCATACAATTAATGAACGCTTGAATGTTTGGAACCCCTAAAGAGACATTGAGATATTGGGATAAAAAAAAAGTATTTCAATGCTTTCACATTCAAATATTGCGTTCTCTCACAAAATCATCAGGTTCCCCAGGGAAACATGCATTCTTTTGCAAAACCTTACATTTTTTGAGCAAGCACATAGGTTCTCTGAGGAATGCAAAAGTTTTGCAAGCAAATACAAAAGCAGTGCATATTGCATAAAAGCAGTATAATTTTTGCTCCCATCTCATTTTACCATCACTATGACTCTGTAAAATAGTAGAAAACTAGTGTGTTTGAACTAATTTAATGTAGTATATGTTATATTTTAATGTGATACATGAGTAACATTACAGTTTTTTTACAATCGTTTTTGCACTAATCACTGAGCCTTAATGTCATTTTTCAAAACTCTAGATACAAAACTCAAAACAGTCATTATTTGTAACACAGGCTGTCCAGTGTTCAAAACTTTGCATGTTGCGTTCATATCTTTAAAGAAGCCTTGCATTAGCAGAAGCATTGTTCAAAAAACGAATTTATTATGAAATATTATAGGAACATTACTTTAGATCACCCATACACAAGTTACCCATAGTTTCAATGTGTTTTTGCTAGTACAAACATTAAATATAGTTGTACAAAATATGTGATTCAGGTTTCTTTTTTTTTACTGTTTTTTTGACATCTTGCATTCAGTAATGTTGAATATGAAAATGTGTTCTGTAAAAGAGGTACATGGGGCCATAGAAACCATATCTGATAAAGAATGAAATATGACATCCTTAAATACACGGTAAAAAAAAAAAAAAGTACTGAAGAGGTACAATTTTGTTCCTGGGCAACAAAACATATAAATGTACCTTTAAAGGTACACAATTGGTCCTTATTGTACAATTATGTACCCAAAAAATTGTGCCCTTGGTAACACCCCAGTGACAGCTACTTGTACCCTAAAAGGTATAGTTTTGTACCGTTTTTTCTGAGAGTGTAGTGTAGTTCATCTGGGTCATATTCTGTGGTAACTGGTGTCAAATGATCTATCCTGAAACATGCACTATTTTCCATAAAAGCTATGCTTCAAGGGTAATGCAACAGTTACTTATCATTTTAAGCAGACGTATCAACTGATAGTTCAGTCTTTGTAATGAAATGAATGCACACTCATCTCAGATGTAAAGTGTGAGTTGCATTTTGAAATAGTAATACTTTGATGTTAAGTTGTGTCATTTTGAACAGGTGATTTAAGTTCAATGAACAAATGATCTTTGGCTTATGTGTATTGTATCCAAGCATTTGAAAAATGTGTTAAGTGGTTTGAAAAATGTGCATTTTGATCAGTGGTTGTGAATTATGTGTCTAGATTTTTGAAAAATGACATTACGGTTCTGTTATTAGTGCAAAAACGATTGTAAAAAACTGTAGTAGTACAATCTAATATAGTGGTTTCTTATAAATCAATATATCAAAGAAAATTTAATTCCGCAAGACATATACAGGAACATCTTTTCTGGAGTGTATGATTAATCGCACATGAGTAATATTCAGCGGTTGTTGTTGTTTTTCAAAAGGAACCTTGAAAGTTTTCTCCTCTTCTGTCAAAAACTAAAGATCTATGTCAGCAGTTCTCCTGCTGACACACAAACCATTAAACGCTCTGCGGGACGCTGAGAAAGAGAAAATAAGTTAATGTATGGGAAGCGTTATTCAACAGAGCAGTCTGTCTGATTTGTTATAAAAATGGATGACAACACCTGTCAGTCACCCATAGCCAACCGGTGAAGGGGAATAGTGAGTCAGTCAGTTGTGAATTTTATAATGACATTCGAGCAGGAGGTTGAATTCTACATTGTGGCAGAGATGGAGTTTTCAGACTTACACAGATAAATTGTCAAAGCCAGAGACATCACTTTGGGCCTGCTTTATCACACTCACTCTATTTGCATGCATTAATGTTCCTCCATCAATAGAAAAAAAAGACATTCAGGTTTATCTAGATTTAAAAAAAATAAACCTCAATCTAATACGTGGAAATAATCAATCTTCTATGCTTTGTTATCTCAATCCCATCCTCCATCTTCGTTTTTAAAGAGCTTTGCTGTCTCCGATTCATTCTTGCATATCACAGAAAAGAAGGATAAGATTCGTAAGTGTTTCCTCAGCACAGTTTTATCTAACTCTTACTTATCGTTTAGCAGCTGCAGGCTCACAGCCTTGACAGCGCAGCACAGCTTAACAGGCTTAAAAAGGCAGATGCACGGTCAGAGCCAGATCACCACGTTCTGGGTCAAAGACCTGGATGTGATGAGGGAGATCTGGGATGCCTGGCAGATGTTCTCTTATCAAAAACTCAGCCATGATCTCCCTTTGAAAGCCATCCTTAGCAAATGAATGCTGTTTAGTGTGGGATGAGAGAACGAAAGGAATATGGGTGCGTTTGGATAAAAAACAACTTAGTGCTGATTGATTGATTAGATGATTGATTGAAGTCTCATGCATTTTCAAAAATGCAAGTAGATCAAATCAACTTTATTTGATGTATGTGGTTTATCTGTTTTTCTAGCAGTGTTTTAGGCGTTGTTTACACAGAACACTATTGTTTTTCTTTGTAAGCATGGCAAGATGGACATGTTTGATCAGTGCACATCATGCACACTCACTTTTGTGCCGTTTCGAACGTGATATGGCATTCTGAAAAAAGTGCTACTTTAAAGGGTTTAAAGGGAACCCCAGGTATTAAGACTTGTCTGGCTTAATTCTTACTGAATTATGCAGTAGAAAACCCACGAAAGACTTAAAGAATCCACATCGTTTGATGGCGCTATTATTTTGAATACTTGAAATGGTTGCACTCAGTGAGCTACTGGTGCTACCTGTTGCTATTTTTACCACAACACAATTCAGAAAATGAAATACTGATACAATGCCACATTGTGCAGCTTTTGGTTGTAATTTTCAGTCAAAAGGCAACAAGAGAAGCGATGTAAGTCTGCTTTTCTAGCCATAAGACAAGAAGTAAAGAATGGGAAGATGCCTGTGGATGAATGAAACTTCCTGAAGACCCGTGTATTTGTTCTCTCCACTTTAGCCCTGATGCCTTTAAGGCTTTTAGTAGACCACAGCTACTGAAAGAGCTTACAAACGGCAGAGACAAGAAACGCTAGATGCCATCCTGGCAGGATGTGAACATGCAGAGGCTTGTCATGAAGTCGCAGGCACTGAAGAAGTTTCTCAGTGCAGATTTCACTCGATATCCGGGGGTGTTTACACTCTTTGTAGGGAAAAATCAATGGTACGGCATTTGGTTTAGGCCTACGCTTATATCCATCTCCATCCTTAAGCTCTTTCAGTAGCTGTGGTCATCATATCAGTATTTTATTTTCAGAGTTGTGTTGCAGTAAAAATATCAACAGGTAGTGGCAGTAGCTCACCAAGTGCAACCATTTTACGAAATAATGGCGCCCCCATAGTCCAAAATATGTATAAAGCAATGTGGATTTTTTAAAATAATGTAAATCTTTCATGGGTTTTCTACTACATATTTAAGTAAGAGACATAATTTCCATTATATCAAGCCGTACAAGTTTTTAGCTGGTTAAGCATGAAATGCTACAAAAAGACATGCAGAATGCTCTTAAAAATAAAGGTTCTTTATTGGCATTGATGGTTCCATAAAGAACCTTGAACATCCATGGAACCTTTCAAATGCAGAAGAGGTTCTTTATAGTCGAAAAAGGTTCTTTAGATTCTTAAAATGTTCTTCAAAATGGTTCTTTTAAGAACCGTTTACTGAAAGGTTCTTTAAGGAACCAAAAATGGTTCTTCTAAGGCATCACCTTTTGGAACCTTTATTTTTAAGAGTGCAGCTTGCACAAAAACGTGTTTTTGTTGTTGTTGTTGTTGTTGTTGTTGTTTTTTAACCAACCATTAAACAGTAGGGCTGGGAAAAAAAACATTGATTTCGCGATTTTAGTTGATTCTCAATTCTACGAAACGATGTTGATTCCTAAATCCCAAGAATGAATTAGTCTAGCCTTTTTTTACTTATTGAATGGAACATTGTAGTGTGCCTATCGAATAAATCCCAATATGCTTTGTGATTTGTTACTTTTGATATGAAACAAAGTCTCAGATTCCAAATTATGTCCATTGTACTACAATATTCAAATGAAAAATGCCACTTTGGCGTTGTTAAAAGTGAAGTGATCATTGTAGCGCCTCAGTTCAAGAGGAGCGGCAGCACGAAGCACACGTGAACTTATCTTCTCCTCTGTTTTAATACCAAATTAAGAATGAAATAAACATGAATAAACATCCAAAGGTATGTTAAAAGAAAGAGTACAACTTACGGAAACCTGTATCCTGTCTCATGTAATCGCTCAATGAGTGTATCAACAGTGCAAAGACGTCAATATAACAACTTCAAAAAACCTATTAAGTGACCATAAACTTATTAGTCAACTAGAAAAATTAACTCTAGAGAGGAGCATTTTGCTAAATATATGCACCATATATGAAATGTAAGTGTTTGTATACAAATCAATTAATTTTAACCTTTAATATTATACTAATGTAGTAATAACTGACGACTGTTTATTTTACAGCGTTAGTTGAGAGATTTTTTTTTCCTTGAGAAAATTTGGCATGTACTGCACCAGATATATATCCAAAATAATCTATATTGAATCAAAATCCGAATCAAATCAAATTGAAGGCTTGTGAAACATAACTGAAACAAATTGTGAAATTTGTAATGCAATAAGTTCAGCCTTGGGTAAATAGAATCCTTTAAAAACAAGTATAGTGCTGTACTGTATATTTAATGTGGTACCAGTCACACAATGCACAAGAGTTTCAAAATTCTCAAGGTAAAAGTAATCTTTAAAGATTTGTGTTATTTTTCATTCTTTATTTATTTTTAATGGCTAACTCAATTTGCATTAAATTATTATATATATTCCCCAAGCTATCAGCCAGTCCATCTCCAGCTAAATCTGTGAATCTGAAAAGACAAGTAGAAAACAAAGAAATCAATATTTGCCTCCTTAATTCTGTTTCTAATCTCATCCTTCTATCTGTCCTCTTATTTTATTCTGTTCTGTCAGCAGAATGATTAATTGACAGGAGCAGGATTTACATTATATCAGCCTACGCCTTCATCAAATTTCTTCTTATAACCTCTTTGTTTGCAAACAGACATTGAGGATCTAAACTGCTCACACTTAATGTATATTAATAAAGCCATGAACTATGCATGTTGTTAATATATAGCCTCATTCATTAATATTGTATAATAGGTCCCAGGCGGAAACTGGGTGATTCAGGATTATAGAGTCTAATGCCAAGAACTGCAGTTTTAGTTGCTGAAGTATGGGCAATTATTATGATGAATCATTTCCTGCAATAAGATCGCAACCTTCCTGTTTAGCTAAATACTGAAGGTCATGTCAGACCTCAACCTTGAGTGGTCATCTTTATGAAGATGAGTAATACTGTTCGTAGACTTGGCTCAGACATTCATTTAAGTCACCTTGGAGCCAAACACTGGAATTATTTTCACATACTGTATATCATTCATCTCTATTACACTATCAAGGGTCAATTATTCCAGCAAAACAAGATAAATATATTTTCATTTCTGTGTGTATTATCACAGAAAGTTTGATTTGCCATACCAGCTTTAAAGGGTTAAAAATGAACTAAAATGTCATATATAAAAATATACAGTCAAACCCAAAATTATTCATACACCTGGCAAATTCTGACTTAAGTTACTTTTATTCAACCAGCAAGTTTTTTTTGACCAGAAATGACACAGGCTTTTCCCAAAAGATAATAAGACGATGTACAAGAGGCATCACTGTGAAAAAAAATATTACTCATTTTTTATTTACATTTGAACAAAAAGTGGCATGTCCAAAATTATTCATACCCTTCTTAATAATCAATAGAAAAGCTTTTATTGGCTTTTACAGCAATCAGATGCTTCCTATAATTGCTGACCAGCTTTTTGCATGTCTCCACTGGTATTTTTGCCCATTCATCTTTAGCGATGATCTCCAGCTCTTTCAGGTTGGAGGGTCTCCTTGCCATCACCCTGATCTTTAGCTCCCTCCACAGATTCTCAATTGGATTTAAGTCAGGACTCTGGCTGGGCCACTGCAAAACATTAATGTTTTTGTCTCCTAACCAATTCTTCACCACTTTTGCTGTGTGATTTGAGTCGTTGTCGTGCTGAAATGTTCACTGGTGCCAAGTTTCTCTGCACACTGCCTAATGATGTTGTTGTTCTTAGGGTTAAAGGCTTCTTCTTTTTTTACACCAAATGAAGGCTACATCATTGTGGCCAAACAATTCAATTTTTGTTTCATCTGACCATAAAACAGTAGATCAGAAGTATTCTTCTTTGTCCAGATGAACATATGCAAAGGCCAAGCAAGCTTTTGTGTGCCTTATCTGGAGAAGTGGTGTCCTCCTTGGTCTGCGTCCGTGGAACCCAGTGGTGTGCAGTGTCTGTGGACTGTCTGCCTTGAGATGTTGCCACCAGCAAAGCCCAGATTCATCAAGATGGCCTTGGTGGTGATCCTTGGATTCTTTTTTTTACCTCTCTCACTATCCTCATGGCCAGCACAGGGGGCACTTTTGGCTTCCGACCACGTCCTCTGAGATTTTTCACAGTGCGGAATGTCTTGTTTTTTTTTTTAGTAATACTTTGCACTGTAGCCACTGGAACTTCAAAACATTTAGATATGGTCTTATAGCCCTTTCCTGACTCGTGAGCAGCCACAATGCTTCTGTTTTCCCCTGTTGAGTTGATTAAAACAGCTGTTCCCAACAAAGCACGGTAGTTATGATGCTTTAGAACAGCTTGGACTATTTGGAATGGTATAAAACTTTGGATTTTCCCACAGACTGCGACAGTTTGCAAAGGGTACGAATAATTTTGAACATGCCACTTTTTGTTCAAATGTAAATAAAAGCTGAGAAATATTTTTTCCACAATGATGCCTCTTGTACATCGTCTTATTATCTTTTGGGAGAAGCCTGTGTCATTTCCAGTCAAAAAAAACTTGCTAGTTGAATAAAAGTAACTTAAATCAGAATTTGCCAGGAGTATTAATAATTTCAGGCTAGACTGTATTTAATGCTTTAAAGAATTTTCTTTAAGATATTACTCATGCTCATCAAGGCTGTTTATTAATAGAAAAAAATGCTATTGTGACATTATTACGATGTAAAATACAATTTTTCTTTTATAATGTACACTACCAGTCAAAAGTTTGGACACACTTCTCCATCAAAGAGAATGGGGAAGTGTGTCCAACCTTTGACAGGTAGTATACATTAAAATACAATTTATTCCTGTGATCAAAGCTGAATTTTCAGAATCATTAATCCAGTATTCAGTGTCACATGATCCTTCAGAAAGCATTGTAATACACTGATTTATTATTAAGATTATATTTAAGATTATTTGATGAATAAAATGTTAAAAAGAGCAGCATTTATTTCAAATAGAATTTTTTTCTAACAATATACACTACCGTTCAAAAGTTTAGTGTCAGTTAATACATTTCTTTTGAAAGAAAACTAATACTTTTATTTAACAAGGGTGTTAAATTGATAAAAAGTGATTGCAAAGACTTATTAATTTAATTTTGAATAAATGAATTTGAATAATTAATAAATTATCAAAGAATCTTGAAAAAAGTATCATAGGTTCTCAAAACATATTTGGCAGCACAATTGTTCTCAACATTGACAATAAATCAGAATATTAGAATGATTTCTGAGGGATCATGTAACACTAAAGACTGGAATAATAGCTGTTGACAATTCAGCTTTGCATCACAGAAATAAATTATATTTTAAAGTATATTAAAATAGTACCCATTATTTTATATTGTAATAACATTTTGCAGTATTACATTATTTTTCTGTATTTTTGATCAAATAAATGCAGCCTTAATGAGCATAAGAGACTTACCAAAAAAAAAAAAAAGTCTTACTAATCCCAAACTTTTGAACGGCAGTGTATGTTTAGGTCTTATTTTTTCTATGTGTAATTTAATTATTTCTTTTGGTGGAAGTGGGAAATAAACATTTGATTGTGCAGTTTTATGTTAAAAGTTTCAAAATAAATGAATTTCTACAAATGTATTTACATCTATTAAATACTGTGTATATGAATATGTAATAAATGAGGTTCATTTAAAGTGCTTTTGCTGGTGTGCTGTTTGGCAAAGAGTTGACTGAAGCGCATAATGGTGCTTTAAAGTTCCATTCACAGATAAACTAGTCGGAGAGTTTGCTCAAAGACAGGCGGGGAAAGCAATCATGCTTCAGTGCACCTTTTCCAAAGACGTCTTGGCCAAAAGCTCATTGCATCAACTTGCCAGACAGACAGCTCTCAAGTTCTGCATGTGCCATTGTCAAGTCTTCACATCCAACGAGTCAGAAAAATATTTTTTTTTTCTACCATCTGTTCTGAGAACTTCAGCCTCATGCAGACAGACTCCCTTCTCACAGCTTTTCACCATCGAGAACATACAGCATTCACACAAGTCTGCGTATTAAAGCGCTCGCTGGCCGTCAATAAAGTTTGAAGCCACATTTCAAAGCGGCCGCTATTGAAGTCAACGTGATTTGTTTTGCATTCTATATAAGCCTGCTCATCAGCAGGAGTTAATAGAGGCCATTCAGTCTGAGCGGGGTTATAATGGTAGCCCTGTGGCTCTCTCTCTCCCACGATTTGCCAGAACCCAGGGTCAGTTATTTAAATAGAGAAGTTTCATTGTTATGGTACAGCCCTTAAAGTGAAGGAAATGTTCCTGATCAGACTGTACTGTATTCTCCTGAGGGATGGCAGCGAGTCGTTTGGGTAATGTAAGGCCGTCCCTCACACACTTTAAAGGACATTAGTCTGTGAAAGTTTTTCTGCTTTATGTTGTGCACGGTGATTTATCATCATTGCGGGATGGCATTTTCAGATTTGAGTCCCCAAAACAATCCACTGGAAAGTTTTTAAACAAGCTGACCTTTAAAAATTACTCCGGAATTCACAGTTACATTCAGTGTGATGGAGTTCCACATATCCAGGTGAATTTCCTTATATATATCAGCATCTATATTTTCATGAGCCAGTGTTTATCCTTGGCAATTTATGCCAAGTAAAAAGTATTGCCAAATGACTCCTATTGTTTATATGTGACCCTGGACCACAAAACCAGTCTTAAGTAGCATGGGTATATCTGTAGCAATCACCAAAAATACATTGTATGGGTCAAAGTTATTGATTTTTCTTTTATGCTAAAAATCAATAGGACCTCAAGTGAAGATCATGTCCTATTAAGATATTTAGTAAAACATATGAAAACCTAATTTTTGATTAGTCATATGCATTGCTAAGAATTTCATTTGGACATTAGATTGTTTTGCACCCTCAGATTCCAGATTTTCAAATAGTTGTATCTTGGCCAAATGGTTTCCTCTCTGTTGAAAAAAACAGCATATGCTGGCTAGGTAGGTTTTGATGTTGGGATGCTAGTTTTAGCTGGTTTAAGCTGGTCCTAAAATGGTTTATGCTGGTCCTAAGATGATTTACGCTGGTCCTAAAATGGTTTATGCTGGTCCTAAGATGATTTACGCTGGTCCTAAAATGGTTTATGCTGGTCCTTAGCTGGTCATGCGCTGGTTTTGAGCAGGATGGACCAGCTTAGAACCAGCACATGACCAGCTAAGGACTTATTTATTCATCTTATTTATTCAGTAGCCAGAGACAAGCTGTGCAGACACACAACTAAATATGTATTTTGCATGCTAGAGAGTACATGAGAGCAACGATTAGGATTAGTCCACTTTCAGAATAAAAATGTCCTGATAATTTACTCACCCCCTTGTCATCCAAGATATTAATGTCTTTCTTTCTTCAGTCGCAAAGAAATTACGTTTTTCAAGGAAAGCTTTCCAGGATTTTTCTCTGTATAGCAGGGTTGGGGTCAATTCAGGAATGAACTCAACAATTCCAATTCAAAGAAGGAAATGGAATTGGAATTGGAATTCAACAACAATTACAGGAAACAGAGTTGGAATTGAATTGGAATTACAGGAAGTGGAATTCAATTCAGGGAAATTCCACTGAATTCCGTTTATTGAGCATTTATTTGTGATTACATTTAGAGACATAAATTTGAACTTTATTTATGATGCTTTACAAATACCATGTATTAAATAGAGTTGATCAAATGCAAGTAAATAAAAATGAGAACTGTACATTATGAATTAATAATTGAATGACAGTGGTGATAAGTTTGTGGATGTACTATACATTCAATATATGATTACCACATAATATATGTTTCAACTCACAAAAAAATGAGTCATGTTCATTCATGTATTTCATTCACTTTTTATTGCATCGAATTATCATAATTTCCTGAAATTTGGCATGTGAAATGATCATGCTTAACATACTAAACATACAGTACTTTGTATTTCTTTTATATGTTTGTTGTTTATGTGATTTACAATATTTAATGTACTATAAACTATTAAGCAAATCAAGTCAAATTATTTTATTTAGCAACTCAAGTGGAATTTAGTGGAATTTATTTGAATTCAATTCTGTTTCCTGGCATTCCAATTCAATTCCAATTCCATTTCCTGTCAGCTGCATGCAATTCCAATTTCAATTCCATTCCAGGAAGTGAATTGGAATTTACCATTCATTTTCAATTCAATTCATGAATGGCCCCAACCCTGCTATATAGTGTACTTCAGTGGTGCTCAACAGACTGAAGGTTATAAAATGCAGTTTCAATGCAGCTTCAAAGGGCTCTAAACAATCCCAGCCGAGGAATAAGGGTCTTATCTAGCAAACAATCTGTCATTTTCTTTAATATTTCTTTAATACTTATACACTTTTTAACCACAAATGCTCGTCTTGTCTAGCTCTACAATGCACATGTGTACTCTGTGCACTCTGGTTCAAGACAGTTAGGGTATGTCAAAAAACTACCATCACACTTTCTACAAAATTGCAGGTCTGTGCGTGCAACAAGTGGGCGGCCAATATGCTCAACATGAAACAGCTTGAGATTTATTTTAAAATTACTTTAAAGGATTCAGAGTCAACTCTTTCTTTTGAGAAACAATAACTTTATACACTGTGTACTTTCAGATTTAAAACTTAGAAGGTTTTTTTCCCCCTACACACTGCATAAAAGGTGATTTAAAAAAATCCATAATAGGGCCCTTTTAACAAAAATAACATTTCAGTCAGAACCACTTTTGTCAAAGTATTTTTATTACATTTATATTGGCGGCATGGTTCTGTTCTGGGCAGAACTCCACATGCCTGTCCATGCAGCCATGCTTGGACAGAGTGGGGAGAGCAGCAAACCCCAAACAAGTCAAACCCCCCTGGGGTACAGAACAGATCCAGAATATGCATACATAATTACGATTTACATGAGTTGTAGAAAATAGAAAAATAAGAATGCTTGCAATGAAGTGAACCAGTGGCGATTTCTTTAAGACTGCAAGGGAAGCTCAGCTTCCCCTATAATGTCACACAATTAATGGTCAAATTACGTACTATTGTATTAACATTTTATTGACTAAAAATGCGTTAGAAAACGTTCATCTCAAAGACGAGTTCGTTCAGAATCAGTTAGGTATAGCAGGTCGGCTGACTTGATTTTCTTCTCATACATTCCCGTAGCGTCACAGTGCATTTCCCCATTGAAGCCCAGCGTCCATTGACTTCAATGGGGCTGCTTTGAACGTTTTTTTTCAGTGCTTTGAAACTAGACGGTCATTGGATAAACGCTGCGATTATGTCCCGCCCACGGACGCTCAGCGTCTCTGGGGGTGAATGAGGAGTGGGCTGGCCTGGACTCCGAGCTTCTGCGTGATGATTGGAAGGTCTGTCGAAAGATTGCATCTCCTTTTGACTGACAGCGATTTTGTACTATAAGGAATCGCTGAAGCTATTCGCACTCAGTCCCATCGTGGATTTCTCAAGTTCAGTCGAAATAAAAACTGCTGCAAGCCTGCAACCTATTTCTTTATATTTGCTTGGCGAAATTGCTTGATTTTCATCATACATTTCACACAATTATACACCACATTCCTTGTTTCACTTTTACAGAGTTTAATGTTTTTTTTAGATCGTTCATTCATTCATTCATATAGTAGGCTAGGCTAGCGTCGTGGGTGAAACTGCACACGAAAAGTCACTGGAAAAGACGCCTAGTTGGTACGACAGGGTCACAGCGCATTTTCTTGAAAAGGAACGTAGGGTAGAATTTACTTTTAAATAAATAGACAATTTTATGATGTAGGCCGAAAATGAGCTTCCCCTATTTGACAGACCAGTAGCCGCCACTGAAGTGAACTGTATATGGAAAAGAAACAAAAATCAGATTAGATAACAGGTTCAGTTAGGTGGAGTTGGGGTTGGAGGAGGGAGATTAAATTGTGAGCAGCGATGCGATAGAAGAGATGCTGAAAGAATTGGAATTTAAATAGACTGCTGTGATA
>NC_133374.1:22192729-22360542 GCF_049309525.1 Garra rufa
ATTTCTATTAACTGATCGTCTTTTTTCCGTATTATTATTATCGTCATCATTATTATAATTATTATTATTATTGTATATATTTTTATTTTCATTTATATTCGTTTCACTACGTGAATGATTCATTCGTCAGCGAACAGTATAGTATTATATAGTCTAGTATCTTAGACGAAACAAAATAAAAATATGTTCAATTCAACCTTTAAACTACATTCCAGTCAAAATCAGTCATGTCAAGCATTTACAGTAGCCTATCATTTCCATATACGTTAAGTAAAGAGATGAAAATGAAGGGGGAAAACGAATATAAACGAAAATAGATAAATATATAGGCCTACAATAATGGGCTAATTATAATAATTAATAATAATAGAAATTATTAAAAATAAAAATAAAATAAAATAGGCCTATTTTACGGTGTGACGATAAATGATTTCCAAATGAAACTACGTGAATAATTCACTCTTCACTGAAACACTATATTTGTCTATTAATTAGACTAAATAAAATACAATATATGTTAAATTCAGCCTTTGAACTGAAAAAATCCCAGTCATAGAACCTACATTCAGAACGTTAAGGAGATCGAAATGAAGGGGGAAATAACGAATATAAACGAATAATAAAAATATTACGGAAAGAGGAGGATCAGTTAATGGACAAGACTGTGGGATAAAATGTTTCCTGTAGGGCTATTTTATTTGATGTACTTTATGTAATATTTATTCATGATAAACTTTTGAATATACTGTCTACATCGCGCACAGACAGCATCAGCATTCGCATATACAGCATCGCCCATTGTTAATATAATAATTTAATATTGTATTAATTTCTGTAACAATTAATATAATAATTTCTTAATTAAAAATAAAATATTAATAAACCTATCTCTGATAGGCTAATCCTGGGTTACTATGGTCACACAGGTTTGTTTATGCATTAAAACTCGTGCCCACGAGAAATGCATGTTGTTTCCTCAACATAATAAGTCGTGGCCACGAGAAATGGATCTCGTTCCCTCATCATCGCATCTTGTGGCCACGACATAAGGATGTCGTTACCTCGACAAAATGATCTCGTGGCCACGACATAATATCACGTTCCCACGAGTTAATATGACGTTCCCACGAATAAATATCTCGTGGCCACAACATAATATCATGTTCCCACGAGTTTATATGTTGTGGCCACGACAAACATAAGTGAACCGAAGGTGTCCCCTGGCGGGCACCGTATAAAATATCCTGTTGAGTATCAGCTCTCTCTGAGCTCTGAGCTCGCTTACGCTTACAGCATACATGACCGTAGTTACCTGTGATTGGCCTGGTTGTGCGTCACTCAGAAAACAACAGGCCAATCAGAAGAGAGGCTCATGAATATTAATTAGATGGGCCAAAATCGACCTGTTTTTGACAGAGCTCCTAAAAAAGGAGCTGTAAAAATATATTGAGATGGATTTTGGCACTTATACCGCAAATATATATTCTTAAGGACATCAACAAATAAAATAAACCTCCAGAAATGTGTACGATATGGGACCTTTAAGAATTCTTAGATATTTTGACTTAAAACAAAACAAAAAAATCTAAGTAATTCTTAGCATTTTTGCAGTGTGTGATACTTTTTCAGAATTCTTTGATGAATAAAAAGTTAAAAATAACAGTATTAATTCAAAATACATTTTTTTTTCTAACAATATATGTCTTTAATATTTTTTATCAGTTTAACACATCCTTGCTGAATAAAAATATTGAATAAAATGAAAGAATTCTGACTTTTTTTCTCAGAATTGCGAGATATAATCTCACTATTCTAATATACGAGTTTATATCTTCAGTTACCTTTTTTATTTTTTTATTTAGTGGTGGAAATAGGCTTCCATAGATTTGGAACGATATAAGTAGAAAAAAAAATATCCTTGCTGAATAAAAGTTTTAATTTTTCAAAAAGAAATAAATAAATAAAATTTACAGACCACAAACTTTTGAACGGTATATTGTTAGAAAACATTTCTATTGAATAAATGCTGTTCTTTTTCATGTTTTATTCATCAAAAAATTCTGAAAAAAGCACAGGTTTCAAATATTGATGAAAAAATATTAAGCAGCACAACTGTTTCCAACACTGATAATAAATCAGCATATTGGAATGATTTCTGAAGGATCATGTGACACTGAAGATTGGAGCAATGATGCTAAAAATAGCTTTGCATCACATAAATAATTCAATTTTAAAGTATATTCAAACAGAAAACCACTATATTAAATTGCAATCATATTTTACAAAGTTATTGTTTTTTCTGTATTTTTAATTAAACCAACGCAGCCTTGATGAAAAGAAAAGACTTCTATAAAAACATTACAAATCTTACTGATCCCAAACTTTTGAACGGCGGTATATATCAAATAAGCTCACATTATTCCACATTAATAATTTAATAATACCGCATTAATTCCTAGTCTCCTAGTCTTAATTCCACATTAATAATTTTTAACTTTTTCTCTTTATATATATATATATATATTCTCTTTATATATATATATATATTTATATATATATATATATATATATATATATATATATATATTTATATATTTTAATATGAGATTTAAGTGTAAATAATTTTGCATTTTTTATAATTATATATCACTTAATATAAATGATATGTGTGTGTGTGTGTGTGTGTGTGTGTGTGTGTGTGTGTGTGTGTGTGTGTGTGTGTATGTATTTTTTGAAGAATAGCTACAAAAAATACAAAAACATCTTTGTGGAATAGCAATTCTAATATGTATGTATATATTAGGATTTATGGTACAATATATCTATGCTAACCAAAGCTGGGTATTCTGTTTCAGGTACTGACGATTCATAATAGCGACCGGTTCAAAATGAAGAACAGGCACTGATCTTTTTCTGACACTCCAAGAGCAGCTCTGAGAAACCAGGAAACCTGCCAAATCAAATCCCTGTCGTCTCAATAATGTGATGTGTGGAATAAACTCTCGACTGGTTCATTATCTCCCGCTGTCTCGGTGGAGGTCAGCAGTGACACACGTCTAATCTCAGTCTGACGAGGATCTGTATGTGTCTGTCCTCAACTTTTGCCTTAGTAGAGACACAAATACAGAAGCCCAGAGCTGAAGAGCTATCATACTGCCTATACACGCACTTTTCTTAACCAAATGTCAATCATTACTGTCACAACGCCTATGTGAGCCTTTCCCTCTTTGGTATACGCTGTTCTTACTCTTTTGATAGAAATATAAGTCTGGATTCCGATTAGACTTGGTTTTTATTGTCGTATTTTCTATACAAGGAATCCCGTTCTAGTATTTTGGGTTTTTATTGCTTTTTATTAAAAAAAAAACAAAGTCAGCTTTGCCACTTTGCAATCAATATTCAATGAAACTGTGGCAGGTGAACAGCTGTAATGAGGACATACTGTCTACAGCAGTGTGATTGAACACTTTATCATTTGTGTTTACATTAAAGCCAGTTGTTGGTATTAATACTAGCACTAGACTGAATGGCTTAATTATTTAAAAAAAAATCAACAGTGGCAGTTTGTACTAAAGCCACATTGCAACCTGTTATTGTTCAGTGATGTTCAGCAGCAGCAGTGCGATTTCTATACTTTAGACATTTGCTTTATAATTCTACACATTCATTTCAGATTGACTGTGAACAGTTGTTGGAACTAGTAACGCAATCTCTTCAGCTGTTGAAATAACATTTGACTATGTGTTTGTATTTCCTTTTTTCACTGTTGCTGTAATGAATTTATACATGTGGATTTTTCATGTTTCCATTGGTGCCGGCTTGCCACTGTTAACTTTGCCTTTTGCATTGTTTTATATAGGTCACACAATTGCCACCACAGAAACACTACGCTTGCTCTATCCTGTTAAAATGGAGCTGCTCATTACTTATCAAAGCTTCTCATGTATATTAAACCAGGTGATGCATTCCAAAAAAAAACACTGACTGCTTATTATTTAAAATCATTTCCTCCCAGCCTTAATGAAAGGCATATAGACAATCACACTTCCAATTGACTATATCATAGGTGCACTTATAAATCACATGTATAGTATGTAATTTACAAAAAAGAAAAGCAAATTGTCTTATTATGCTGCTCATGTTTATTCTAGAGTTGATGAATATGTCATGCCAGTAATGAACAAAGAGGGCATGTTGTTTTGTCAACAATGGACTTTGTCTCCCTCTGTAGTTCATACAGTGTAACTGCAGTTGACTGAAGTCCAGTTTTTTCATAGATGAGGCACACTTATTCATGAAATAATTAACCTTTAAGGATATACTTTTCGTTTTGGTAAACCGTTTTGAGGATTTAAAACTCACATGTCAAGACAAAAGCAACTTCTTAAAATCTGACAGTGTCACACATCACAGATGGAAATGGAATATGGAAAGATTACAGAAAGTTACTTTTTGAAATATCAGCCTCAAATTTGGAACACTTGTTTAGATTCATGGATTTGATTGTCTTTCAGTATTAGAATAAAATATGTTTTGGAATATATATATATATATATATACATACATACAGTTAACGTCAAAAGTTTACATACACCTTGCAGAATCTGCAAAATGTTAATTATTTGACTAAAATAAGAGGGATCATGTTATTGTTGATTCAGTACTGACCTGAATTTGATATTTCACATAAAAGATGTCTACATACAGTCCACAAGAGAAAAATAACAGTTGAATTTTTAAAATTCAAAAGTTTACATACACTTGATTCTTAATACTGTGTTGTTACCTGAATGATCCACAGCTGTGTTTTTTTATTTAGTTTTAATTGTTCATCAGTCCCTTGTTTGGTCTTAACAGTTAAACTGTCCGCTGTTCTTCAGAAAAATCCTTCAGGTCCCACAGATTCTTCGGTTTTTCAGCA
The DNA here is from genome assembly GCF_049309525.1 of Garra rufa. NCBI lineage: Eukaryota > Metazoa > Chordata > Actinopteri > Cypriniformes > Cyprinidae > Garra > Garra rufa. Next base: position 22,197,651 of record NC_133374.1, read on the forward strand.
TTTTTTCAGAACCCTTTCCAACAATGACTGTTTGATTTTGAGATTCATCTTTTCACACTGAGGGACTCATGCAACTATTACAAAAGGTTCAAACACTCACTGATGCTCCAGACAGAAACACTATGCATTAAGAGCCAGGGGTGTAAACTTTTGAACGGAATGAGGATGTTTACATTTTTCTTATTTTGCCTAAATATCATATTTTTTTCATTTAGTACTGCCCTTCAGAAGCTACAGAAGATATGTACATGTTTCCCAGAAGACAAAATAAGTTAAATTTACCCTGAACTTCAAATTCAAAAAGTTTTAACCCCACAGTGTTTCTATCTACAGAATGAACCTTCTGTAATAGTTGCATCAGTTGTCCTCAGCGTGAAAAGATGGATCTCAAAATCATACAGTCATTGTTGAAAAGGGTTCAAATACACAAAAATGCTTGAAAACCAAAGAATTTGTGGGACTTGAAGGACTTTTCTGAAGAACAGCGTCAGTTTAACTGTTCAGGACAAACAAGGGACTCATGAACAACTATCACTAAACAAAAAACTGCTGTGAATCATTCAGGTAACAACACAGTATTATGAATCAAGCGTATGTAAAATTTTGAACAGGTCATTTTTATAAATTATAAATTATAAATTTTATAAACTATTATTTTCTCTTGTGGACTATATGCAAATGTATTTTTTTGTGAAAAGTCCTATTCAGGTCAGTACTAAATAAAAAAAATAACGTGCATTTTGTATGATCCCTTATTTTGGCAAAATTAACATTTTGCAGATTCTGCAAGGTGTATGTAAACTTTTGACATCAACTAATAGTAACAAACGACACCTTATTGTAATGTGTTGTCTATATTAGTTTAGTTAACCTTTTATTTCAAATATTGGAAATGTTTTATATGGTTTTAGTAAACTATAATAACCCTGTATCGACATAAACTGACAAATGCAGACATATCCCTGCTATAAATCATTTAACCACAAGAGTGCAGTGCTTTTATTTTGAGTACAACAAAGTACAAGCACAAAAAACATTGCGGATAAGCGACTTCTCTCACGATGTTCTGGTGCTAACGACACGTTTAATGGCTGTACAGCGACAGCTTTTGTTCTGTAAGGTCATGATCTTAGATTATCACTTTCAGGGAAAAAAAACGCCGAATAGACTAATTCCACACAAGTCGTGTCATATGCTTTGGCCTCGGGGCTGACATTTGTAAAAAGGTCCCTGGAGACAACATCTGAAAACAAATTAATTTAGGTTCATTTTCAGGTGCTGCGGGCGTCTCTTACCTCGCTCAGCAATGTACATTTTGATCCTGGCTGTGTCAACATCCTTTGATGCTTCTGCTGGGACTCCTAATGATAGTATGTGCAGGACAGCGGTGCTTCTTCTTAAATTAAAAAGGACTCTTTGTTTTGTCTGGTAATTGCCTCTCAAAGTTCAGAGATTAGGGACAGAAGAAAGGCAAATAGAGTCCCGCTGATTAAAGTGCTTTTAGAACATTCCTTACAAAGCGCGAGTCCCTACTGAACTCATTTTAAGACGCGGTGCGGCGGAATGTATTTTCAACACAGAGATCTGTAAGATTGAATAATGGCAGCGAATAAGGAGGAGGCAGAAATCTATTTCTTAGAAATTGAGAAGATCTATCACGACCAAAAACCAGAGGGGGCGTATATGATCTGATGCACTGCAGGCCAGGGAGAAAAACCGACGCACCTCAGTGAGTTCACTCTGATCTGATTCGACCCGCTGGAGCCTCCTTGAGGGTTTTTTCTTCTCTCTCTCTCTCTCTCTCTCTCTCTCTCTAGCAAGAGTCGCTACTGTATAAAAGGACATCATTACTGTGGGGGGTGTTGGAGGGGAAAATACATTTTCACTGCTTAAATTATTTTCTCACCTATTTCAACAACTTTCACCGTCGACTCCATGGAAACGCTGTGTATGAGTCCACTATTCACTGTAAAATGAAACCGGAGCTACTTTTATAGTTCGTATCACTCCGCGGATTCGCGCTGTGCCGTTTAATACAAACGCTACTGTCCCAAATTTTTGCATCTAATGATCGATGGTAGTGAAAATAAACTCTGAGCACTTTAATATTACTTTTTTTATGTTTTTTATTTTTTATTTATTTTTTTACATTTTTACAGATTTGCAAATTGTTTATGCTGTCTAAACCATGGAAAAAACGTGTGGAAGCTGCTAGGGTGGTACAAATGCATACAAGCAGTATTAAGATATTAGCCTAATATTTCACCTACCTGACTGGAAATGACCAGAACAAACTCAAATGTTGTCAGTATTGTTGTCCTGGAAATCCTGGTTCAGTTTGGCCAACCACAAATGCCTTTTGTTCCTCAGATAGTTTTTTGCACTCCTCTCCTTGATTTGTTATAAACTTTCTTTTTTCCTGGTTCAACCGATTATTACAGCCCAAAACATGACAACAATTGACTACTTTCAGCGGCAATATTCAGCAAAATTTGCACGTTTCAGTGGCATTGTTTACATTTAATTACTTAAATTATTTTCTCACCTATTTCCTTACATTTACCGTTGACTCCATGGAAATGCTGTATACAAGCAAAGAGTATAGTCAGTATAAGTTCTTTGATACAAGTCCACTCTTCACTGTAAAATTAAACCGGCGCTACTTTCATATTTCGTATCACTCTGCTGACTAGTGCTCTGCCGTTTCATATAAATGCAACTGCCCCAATTTTTGCAGCTTAATTATCGATTGTAGTGAATCAACTCTGAGCACTTTATATACTATTTTGTATAGGGCTATTTGTTATAGGCTATTTTAGCAGATTTTATTGTTGTTAAAGCAATTGCACCTTCTCACCACTTAAAGGAGAAGTTCACTTCCAAAACAAAAATTTACAGATAATTTACTCACCCCCTTGTCATTCAAGATGTTAATGTCTTTCTTTCTTCAGTCGTAAATAAATTCTGTTTTATGAAGAAAGCATTTCAAAATTTCTCTCCACATATGGTGTCCATGAGTTTGAACTTTTTAAGTTTTAAAAGCAGCTTCAAAGGGCTCTAAATGATCCCAGCCAAGGAAGAAGGGACTAGTTATTTTCTAAAAAAAAAAAAAAAAAAAAAAATGAAAATTTATATACTTTTAAGGTTGAAAAACTCCCATATCATTTTCTCCTCCAACTTCAAAATTGTACTACATGGTTGTTTTACCTGTTTTTGTAAAGGGCATTTGATCTTTTTTGCTCTTTGTAAACACTTCTGCAGCGATGTAGAATGATTTTGAAGTTGGTAGTGAGTAAATTATCTGTACATTTTCGTCCTGGAAGTGAACTTCTCCTTTAAATTATTTTCACACCTATTGACTCCATTGAAACGCTACGTCCGCACTTTACTGTGAAATGAAACCGGCACAACTTTCAAATTTCGTATCACTCCGCTCCGCTCTAAACTCGCGCTCTGCTGTTTCATACAAACACAACTGTCCCAAATTTTTGCATCTTAAATATCGATTGTAGTAAAAAAGATAACCTCTGAGCACTTTAATATTACTATAATATTACTATGTTTATTTATTATTGCATTTTCTTCTGATTAAAGCAGCTGTTTTGTACATTGCAGTGGACTATTTTTTAGCTGAATCTTTAACAATTTAACAGTTGTATGAGCTAGCCTTCTTTTATATTCCACAGAAGAAAGAAAGTCATACATGTTTATAACGACATAGGGGTGAGTAAATTATAAGAGCGTTTTTGTTTTTGAAGTGAACAATTCCAAATACTTTTGAATAGCCTATAAAGAACAATCGTATTAAAAAAAGGTTCCAAAAGGAGGTTTTCACAACAATGTCAGAAAAAAAATTCCATAGTGTGAAGAAAAAAAATCACTATAAAAGAACCATTTATGCAGTGGGTAGTTTCCATGGATTTTAAAGGTTCTTCATGGAACCATAATGCAAATAAAGATTATTTATTTATTTATTTATATATAGGTGTTGTCACATACTGTGATAAGATAAAGTATTGACATGAAATTCAGAAAGAAAGAGCTTGTCTGTAAGAATAATGATTATGGTTTATTTTCAGGCCTAGAAATATGCAGTACACACTGACACTTGCACACTTACTTTAATATCAATTGTAAAGATTATAATTAATTAACTGCTCAACGTCATTTCATCCAAATATGAAATACCTTTCTCTATCAATTTATAGCTTCAATAAAAATTGAATTACACACTGCCTGTGGTCAATGTCAGGTTTTCCACAGCAAGGCAATGGGCTTCTAGACTTGGAGTAATTGGAGCTCAACGTCATGGTGACTGCCCTTGGGCCCCAGTTTTACATAAGCTTAAATTACAGTAATGCAGTCACCCATGGCCAGCATGTTGTCATCGCAAACCATAAAACGTAAAATAAGACATTCATCTAAAACATGCCTCCGCTTCTCACGCAAACAGACTCTTCTGTGAGAAAGCTTAAATTAAGTTTACAGCCTCAGCACTGAATTAATCTAATTCAAATCTACGCTAATGAGAATATTGCTGTGAGAGACGACAGAGTTCTCGCTTTATTTAATTAAGCACAAGAAATGAATCCATACGAGGACTTTCCCCAGTGCTCTAAGAAACATTATCATTTTATAAACCTCCTTTCGTAGAATCATCGTATTGTTAATATGGAATCTGTCAGATCCTTTTAGAAATGCTTTTCACTTGAACACTCCTGCTCTGCCTTTACTTTATTTCTCTGTTCCACACTCTATCAATTTCACACAAAGTTAGTAACGGTCTCTCATTCTGTCCTCCGCTTGCATGCAAAGATTATTTTCTAGCTTTGTTGTGTCACTCTGTTTTTAAAAAAATACTGTCAAAGTGTCACCATGGATGGGGGGCATTGTGAGGCATTGCTTAAGCCCGCCACAGTGATGATTTTTTCTATTTGTAGCACTTTCACCTGCTTTCACTCCTATATGAGCATGTTCTGCATACTAACATCTCAGAGTGGGAAAACAACAATGTTCTTAGCAATCTGTTATGTTGCTCTGTTTCTGTGGACGCCTGAAGGAGTTTGTGACTCTGGGATACTTTCAGAATTGGCTGGTCCGCACAGTAATTGTGTATGTAAATGGTTTTGTTGCAAGGTAATACTGAAATCACTGGCTCAAAACGTCAGAAAGCACGAATCAGCAAAACACACACACATACAAATCAACAATTCTGCCTTTCTCTAATTTATTTCATCTGTATTTAAAACCCAGGCCAGTGTTGCCTTAAACAAAAAGAGCATTAACAACCCTGGCCGCATTGCTAATGAGTGTCACAGAAGCAGCGTGGACCACAGCACGTGGTGACGTATGTGCTCTATTGTTAGTGTAATGAACACCTGGACATCAGTGTAGTGCTAAATCAGACACAGGGAAGCAGCCACTCTTCACATCTGTAGCACTGAAACGCAAGACGCTTCCCTTTTAAAATTAAATCTTTGTAGTTAGGGAAGCTGTGAAACATAATTTGATGAAAACATATTATTACAATTTAAAATATTCTATTAGAATATATTTGAATGAAATGCAATTTATTCTTGTGATGGAAAAATGAATTTTCAGCAGTCGTTACTTCAATCACAAGATTCTTCAGAAATCATTCTAATATGCTGATTTGGTGCTTAAGAAACATTTCTTAATATTATCAATGTTAAAACAGTTGTGTTGTGTAATATTTTTGTTAGAACTATTACCATTTATACTTACTTTTTTAATTATGATACAAAACATTTTGATAAAAATGTATAATTTTATTCAACACTGCACATTACAGTTTTCTATTTTAAATAACTTCTTTTGAACTTTCTATTAATCTTAGTTAATAAATAAATATATACAGTTTTCCACAAAAATATTAAGGAACAAAAACTGTTTTCAACTTATAATAATAAGAACCATTGATTTTGGGCCAAACCATTCAAAAATAGCCCTTTTTCATATCTTCTGACCACTAGGTGGCGCTGTGCCGAAACTGTGCACGTAGCATCAGGTCATGGTTATTATAACACACATCAAGTCTGGTCTCAATAGGCCAAACTATTGCGGTGATACAACCTTAAATCCATTTTTTGTGGGCTATTCATCAAATTCGTTCACGCGTTATTCGAGAATGGTTTGACTAATCAACTTGAACTCCATAACTTTTTGCCAGGATGGTCTAAAGATGATTTGAGCCAATTTTGGTAAAAAAGTCGTTTTTTCAAACTATTAAAAATATTGAAAAAAATAAACCTTAAGATTTTTAATTTCTGGTGTTCTTTTGACCCGGCTTAAGCCATGCAATCAAAGGGAAAAAAACATCCTTCTAGACCTTATAGTTCAAAATATATTAGCGGTGGTGCTACAGAGTTTGAGTTAGAGACTTCAAATGTTTAATGTTGAGACTGTCCTGTAACTGTGTACCGTATTACGCAACTTTCCTGCAATTTGGGCTGGGTTGGGTTATATGCAAATTTGCTAATGCGTTAAACAGTAAAAGTTTTGTATATCAACATGAAATCCAAAATTTTTCGCCAGCTTGGTCTGAAGAAGATCTGCGTCTTGGTGAAAATCGGACCAATAGTCTAGGAGGAGTTTGAAAAAGTAAGTTTCAACATAAATTAAAGTGGCGGACAGGAAGTTTGGCTGACTATGGCAAAATTGGTATGTATGTTCCCGGCATGACCAAAAGAACATATTGAGACCAGTTTCATTACAATAGCCCAATTTATTCAAATGTTATTAGCATATTTGGAACTTCTATATAACTTTGGGCCACTAAGGTCCTTAAACTTTTTAAGATACATACCACAATGCATTCGAAAAAATATAGCATCATTCAAAACGGCCGATGGCCAAAATGGCTGACATGGGAAAATTGGGTGTGGTTCGACTTTGCATGCTGTGAGACAAGAGACAAGTTTTCTGATTTTTGGCCAAACCATTCAGAAGTTATAAGCAAAAAACACACCAAATTTGGTCTCTATATATGCCTAACCGTTGCAGAGATATAGCCTCACATCCATTTGTCAGATTCGTTTACACATATTAAAGAACGGTTTGACTAATGAACTTATATTCTATAACTTTTGCCAGTATGGTCTAAAGATGATCTGAGCCAATTTTGGTGAAAATCAAACCGGACAAGTGGTGGTGCTAGAGAGAGTTAGAGAGTTAGAGACTCCAAACTTGCTATGGATAATGTTAAGACTGTTCTCTATCTGTGTTCCAAATTACACAATTTTCCTGCAAGCGGTTCTATGGGCTGTCATACACTCGTGCAGAAGAAACAGAAGAAGAATAGGAACACCAATTGATACAAAATGTCCCTTCTCACCTTCGTTGCTTGGCCCCTAAATATATTAAGCAGCAAAAGTATAACAGAATGATTTCTGAAGGATCATGTGACACTGATGACTAGAGTAATGATGCTGAAAATACAACTTTGCCATAAATACTATTTAACAATGCTACTGTTTTTACTGTATTTTCAATCAAATAAATGCTGCCTTGGTGAGCATAAAAGACATAAGAGACAATGCTTCTTTCAGACACATGAAAAAAATCATATTAATTTCAAACGTTTAGGACACCTTAGGACACAACAGGAAGGTCTTTGAACCCCAAAGCACACAGTGCACCTCTATTACAGAACAACCACTATTAGTTAGCTGTAGGTTTACTTTCTGATAAATGTGGTTTCAAAATGTCAACAAAGTAATTATTTTGCAGTTTCGTTTGATGTTGCCAGTATCACAGCAATTATATAGACCATCTTTGTGAGGACATATGACAGACAGTTTGTGGACAAACAAGTCAGAGACTTTTCCATCATTAGAGACTAACTTACACCAACAGAGAACAAAATTGTTAGAAATTTCATCAGCCGCATTAAAAAATTGAAATCCCCTCTCTAACTAAACTACACAGCAATGGAGAGTGCAGGAAAAATTTCATTAAGTTCTATGATTAAAAATAACAAGCCCTCCTTGAGGGAAACTGATATTGCGCTTGATTACAGATTTTCATTAATTGCCACTAAGGTACATTTCAGTGAAAGCAGTGGTCAGTATGTGGTCCATTCCAGCGCAATAGTTACAGGTTTTTTTTATGATTCGAGTGGAGCTGACACCAGTTCGACCAAACTGAAGAGACCAATTAAAATCCATAAAAGATTATGAAACTTTCAGTTACGCATTGATTTTCTCAGCTGGAGTGAAAGTATGAAAGGTTCCTTCTTTGATGATTATTTTATTATACCTTATAGAGCCTAGCAGTGATCTCCTCCCAAATCTAGCTTTACAATGTATCAAATCTTTAAAATGTACATAGTGTGTATATGTAAGGGCATTTCTTGTGAATAGGCGAGGGAGACAGAGCCTCCTCAAAATATTGGATGAGAAAAAATTTCGTAGTACAAAAATAAAACAACGCTAATATTACAAAATATTTTTATATATTTTTCTAAAGAAACATTGTCCAACAGTGACACCAGCAGGTAATGTTACAGCTAGGGAAAGTCACCTGAGAGGAGGCAATGTTTCCATTGTGATATGATTGGATATCACTGGTTGTGATTGACTGCGATTGGTTCATCAGATAAATCCCGCCTCTTGTGTTTATGCGTGTTCCACGTTTGAATGAACAACACAATGGCGTTAATGAGAAGCCTAATTAAAAGAAGTAAAAAAAAAAAAAACATACACACTAAGATATAACCACTTTGCTACGTCAAAATAAGACCTGAAAACATGATCTGTGGGAGTTTTTAGCGAGTAATCAGCTTGGTGAAATTTAAAGTAAATCTCCTGTGATCAATATTTACTGAGCTGTGATGACTGATGATGCTAAAATGATGATGTAAAATGCTCAAAACACTAACTTGATGAGATTCTTGGATTTAATAAATAGTATATTGATTACGTTGTGTACATGAGTAATGTTTACCAAGAAAATGTGACTGGGTAATGTGTTTACATAAAAATTAAATTTAATACATTCTTTTACAAAAAAAAAAAAAAAAAAAAAATCAATTCTAATATTACAGTGTATAAACTGTGCTTTATATTATTATAATATTCAATAGCTTTTCAAAGCTCCAGTAAGATTGAAGCAGTGGCTTCTACATGTGTACATGAAAACTACTCAATTACTACTGAATATTTTAGCTGACAACTGTAATGAGGAAGAAATTAGTTAATAATGATCACATCTGTCAGACAACATAGCTAGCTTTAGGGGTGCCTTTGAAGTGCTGTTCAGTCTCATATATAGGGGTTCTCATCCAAATAGCATGCAAAATTGAGCAAAATGTGTTTTGAGAGGACAAGATGTTCAAACCAAGAGCTTGCATTATCACTTCTCAGCTTATCTTAAGCATATTACATCAGTTTGTGCATGGGCCACTAACTCAGTGAACATCAGCTCTTTTTTGGGCTGTGATGGTTTGAGATTTCTTTACCTTAACACCCTGCTGCAGAGACTGTGCTTATCCTCACAGAATAATAAATGACAGTAGAAGGGCTGGGACAGATTGTTCCTAAAAGCGATCTGCTGATGACTGAGGTTTTAATCTTTTGGATGACAGACATCAACCTTTGGTTTTTCATGGCGCTAGCTGAATCTGTTTACAGTACAGATTCAGCATAATGGGACAATTACAATAAACATCACGTTTTCTTCAAATACATGCTATCGTGGTAAAGTACAACCACCAAAATGACAAATTAATTGAATTGTCACATTTTCACAGCATGGATTTCAGACTGTATTTCTTGATCCTCCTAAAACTACCTTTGGTAGACTTTACTGCATGGGACTGCTCTGTAAAAGTAAATGTAACCCTACAGGTGTTTATTTTAGATTTGTGATTTATCTTCACCATTTGGTGTCACTATAAGGTTCCCAGCCTGAAAGGAAGGATAAAAGTGCAACATAACATGATAAGCCATGTTGATTTTCTTTCTCATGGCCTGATGTTGCACTTTTTCTGATAGAATTGAAAACAATGTTTGCTTTTGTAAATCACCTGTTGAGTGTTTTTATGATTATTGCACTGATGACTCAGTAAACATCATTTGTCACAATAAGGTGTCTTGACAATTTAGATTGATCATTTTTATCCACATTGTTTTGCTCTCAGAACATGGTTTTGTAGCATATGCTTCTGGAATTACAATGCATGCATAGCTATCCAAAAGCCAAACAAATGACTATAGAAGAAGAAAAAAAAATATGCAAATGAGTCTATTAGCATTGCAATAAAAGAACATTTCTTTCCATCGAGACTTTGCAGAATCTGCAAAATGTTAATTATTTTATTAAAATAAGAGGGATCATACAAAATGCATGTTTTTTTATTTAGTACTGACCTGAATAAGATATTTCACATAAAAGATGTTTACAAATAGTGCACAAGAGAAAATAAAAGTTGAATGTTAAAAAATCACCCCATTCAAAAGTTTACATACGCTTGATTCTTAATACTGTGTTGTTACCTGAGTTATTATTTTTTTGTTTAGTGATAGTTCAAGACTCCCTTGGTTGTCCTGAACAGTTAAACTGCCAGCTGTTTTCCAGAAAAATCCTTCAGGTCATACAAATTCTTTGGTTTTTCAGCATTTTTGCTCCAGAAGGAAAATCGATGCATTAAGAGCTGGGGGTGAAAACTTTTGAACAGAATGAAGATGTGTACATTTTTCTTATTTTGCCTAAATATCATATTTTTTTATTTAGTACTGCCATTCAGTAGATACTTACATGTTTCCCTGAAGACAAAATAAGTTAAATTTACCCTGATCTTTAAATTCAAAATTTAAATTGTTTCCTTCTGGAGTATCAGTAAACATTTAATTCTTCTGTAATAGTTGCATACGAGTCCCACAGTTATCACCAATGTGAAAAGATGGATCACAAAATCATACACTCATTGTTGTAAAGGACCCAAATACACAAAAATGCTGAAAACCCAAAGAATTTTTATAAATTTAACTATTTTTTTCTCCCTTGGACTGTGGATGTAAATGTCGTTTATGTGAAATATCTTATTTAGGTCAGTACTAAATACAAAATAGCATGCATTTTGTATGATCCCTCTTATGTTGGTCAAATAATTAACATTTTGCAGATTCTCAAAGGTGTATGTAAACTTTTGACCTCAACTGTAGATACGTGGCTCTGAAACTCACTAAATACATCAACCGAAATGAGTTGCTTTTAATGAAACTTACTGTGACCAGTGAATGTGAACCCAGTTTTTCCTTTGAAAGGATCAGTGTTGAGAGATTAACTTCGGCTAACATGAAAATGCTGGATTTCAATCCATTCAAAGGAGTACAAGCAATTTAAACACTTGGCGGGGATGCTTTGCTTTGGCTCTGGCTCCCTTGTGGTGCAGAACTAAGTAGTTTTGGATATTGGCAGGGAAGAAACTATTCTTAAGCTTCCTGAGCAATGGTTCAGCGCTAGTATTAACCTTTCTGTCCTGACTTTTTGGGAGTACAGTCACCCAGTAGGTTTCAGCAGGACAGCCGATTTGTCCTGCTCAGTATGAACTCAGTCACCTGAGGTTTATAGCACCGGAACAGGAACAGATAAAGAAGAGAATAATTTTAAATGGACAATAAATAACCAAATGCAACATTCAGTTCCTAAAAAACTTGCTGTTGTCTTTAAAAACCTGTCAGCTTCTCGTATAAAAGAGTTTCATATTCTATATCAAGAGTGTCCAATATGCGTATTAAGCGAGGTATGGATTTTTTAATATTTCAAAAACATGAACAAGGATCAAGCACTCTCTGATGGAAAGGTTATCCCTGTTTCAGAGCTGGACTCCTGTAATTGTTTCATTAAGGGATAAGTATGAGATAAAATTCCGTCAGAGGATGTGACCTTTAGCTCCATTAAGCATTGAGTCAGTCACCTTGTGCTCAAATACCGCTAATTAGACCAAAGTGCTCTAAAAATCATCACACAGGATATCCTAGCCTGAAATGTACAATCAATTTGTTGCTAACCTGTGCACTTGGAGGAAATACAAAAATCCCTTGTGTATATGAGTTACAGTCTTGTGTGTGAGGAAATAAAATGATACTGAAATGCATACAGTAGTTTAGGGGGTCAAAGGGGCTGGTTAGCATAATTGCGTCCTGGCGATAGATGTTGTAACTATGGAAGCACATTTCCGCCATGGAATAAAGAAAAAAAAAACAGTAATTGAGTTTTTTTTTTTCACAATTCAGACTTTGCTTCTCGCAATTCAGAATGGCAAGATGTAAAATCAGAATTGCGAGATGAAAACTCTGAATTTCAGACTTTTTTCTTGCAATAGCGAGTTTATATCTTAAAATTCTGACAATTCACAATTATAAACTCACAGTTAACATCTTGTAATTCTGAGTTTATATCTTACAATTCTGAGTTTATCTTACAATTCAAGTTTATATCACACAATTCTGAGTTTATTTCTCACAATTCTGAGTTTATAAACTCAGTTCTGAGTTAACATCCTGTAATTCTGAGTTATCTCATAATTCTGAGTTCATATCTCACAATTTAGGTAAATATCTCACAATTCGGAGTTTATAAACTCACAGAGTTAACATTGTAATTTTGAGTTATCACATAATTCTGAGTTAATATCACAATTCTGAGTTTGTCTTACAATTCTGAGTTTATAAACTCACAGAGTTAACATTGTAATTTTGAGTTATCACATAATTCTGAGTTAATATCACAATTCTGAGTTTGTCTTACAATTCTGAGTTTATAAACTCAGAGTTCTGAGTTTATATCTCACAATTCAAGTTTATATCTTACAATTCTGAGTTTATATCTCACAATTCAAGTTTATATTTCACATTTCTGAGTTTATAAACTCACAGTTCTGAGTTAACATCTTGTAATTCTGAGATATCTCATTATTCTGAGTTAATATCATAATTCATAATATATATAATTAATATCATATTTCTGAGTTTGTCTCACAATAAACTCAGTTCTGAGTTAACATCCTGTAATTCTGAGTTATCTCACAATTTAGGTAAATATCGAAACAATTCAGAGTTTATAAACTCACAGTTCTGAGTTAATAATGTAATTTTGAGTTATCACATAATTCTGAGTTAATATCACAATTCTGAGTTTGTCTTACAATTCTGAGTTTATAAACTCAGAGTTCTGAGTAGGTTACAACTCAGAGTTCTGAGTTTATATCTCACAATTCAAGTTTATATCTTACAATTCAGAATTTATATCTTACAATTCTGAGTTTATATCTCACAATTCGAAGTTTATATCTCACAATTCAGAGTTTATGTCTCACAATTCGAGTTTATATCTTACAATTCAGAATTTATATCTTACAATTCAGAGTTTATATCTTACAATTCTGAGTTTATATCTCACAATTCGGAGTTTATATCTTACAATTCAGAGTTTATATCTTACAATTCTGAGTTTATATCTCACAATTCGGAGTTTATATCTCACAAATCAGAGTTTATGTCTCACAATTCGAGTTTATATCTTACAATTCAGAGATTATATCATACAATTCTGAGTTTATATCTCACAATTTGGAGTTTATATCTCACAATTCGGAGTTTATGTCTCACAATTCGGAGTTTATATCTTACAATTCAGAGTTTATATCTTACAATTCAGAGTTTATGTCTCACAATTCGAGTCTATATCTTACAATTCAGAGTTTATATCTCACAATTTAAGTTCCATTGACAGCCATTCAGCTTGTTCATTGTCTGGCGATGTAGAAATTTTAGTAAGAAACATTTTAAATGCAAGTATTTCTTTATTTTATAGATAATATTTCACAAAGGTTAATTTCACATTGCATTATTCTGGATTGTTCTACAGCAGGTCAACTTGAAAGCTATGAACAGCTTTCTGTGTGTATTATAGACCTACTTTAAGCATTCAGGAAGATACTAACAAAATAATCCATCAAAAGTATATTTTGCCATGCCACATCAACCCTAATGTCACAAAAGAACTAATCGCAAGACCTCCTAATGTGCTTACAACGACCTCACCGAAAATATCCAAATCCATCTTGAAGCCCAGTATGTTTAACAAGATCTTAACTGCCCGGCATTTCTCCGACACAGTCGATGCTTTCTGCCCTGCTCCACACAGCAGTTCATTTCACTATTCAATAATTGCTGGGTTCATTGAACTCTGAAAAGTGTGATTCAACTCAAACAGCAGTTGATGAACACATCACGGCACAGAGCGCCTGCCTCCCAATTACACAGGGACATTAAGTGTTGAGCACCCCCAGCTTTCACAACGCTGAAGGTCATGGTGTTCCCAAACTCTGCCCTCTCACTCCCATCTGTCAGTATCCCGCTGATACATTCTAAATGTGCAACACACCTGCCACACTTCACCAATGTGTGTGGAAAAACTGGTGGAGCATCAAAATTACCAACTGGACCACTGGCTGTTATGTTTCACCTTCTTACAGTAAGATTAAGGATAGTTCACCCAAAAATAAAAATTCTGTCATTAATTACTCGTCGTTCCAAACCCGTAACACCTTAAGAACACAAATTAGGATATTTCTGATGAAATCCAAGAGCTTTCTGACCCTGCATAGACAGCAACCCAAATGACACGTTGAAGGCCAAGAAAGGTAGTAAGGATATTGTTAAAATAGTCCATGTGACATCAGTGGTTCAACCTTAATTTTATGAAGCTATAAAAATATGAGAATTGTGTGCAAAACTATTTTTGTTAAACAATTTCTTCTCTTCCATGTCAGTCTTTAATGCACTTTTACAAAATTATTGTTAAATAAAGACATTATTTTCTAAGCCCTTAACTTTTTAGGGCCTTGAACATGGTAATTATATTGCTGTCTATGCAGGATCAGAAAGGTTTCATATATATACAGTGCCTTGCAAAAGTATTCATACTTCATTTTGTTTTGTTGCAGCATTATGTTAAACTGCTTTAAATTACTGTTTTTCCACATCAATCTACATCTCATACACCATAATAACAAAGCACAAAACAGGTTTGTAACAACTTTGCAAATTTATTAGAAATAAAAAACTGAAAAGAATCCATTGCATAAGTATTCATACCCTTTTCTGGGACACTCAAAATTTAGCTCAGGAGCATTCATATTGCTTTTAGATGTTACTACACTTCGAGTGGAGTTAAACTCTGGCAAATTCATTTGAATGAGTATGATTTAGAAAGGCACACACCTCTCAGAAAAGGTCTAACAGCTGAAAATGCAAAAACCAATCAGAGCAAAAACCAAGTCCTGAGGTCAAGATAACTGTCTGTAGAGCTCAGTGACAGACTTGTGTTAAGGAAATGATCTAGAAGAGTTCAGAAAAAAATCTGCTGTATTGAAGGTTCACAGAAGCATTATCCATAATGGAAGACAATTGGAACAACTAGGACTCTAGAAAATGTCTGCCAGCCCCCATCCAAGCTGACAGAGCTCGAGAGGTGAAAAGGTGAGGCAAAGAATGGCAGATAATTGCCAAATGCAGATGTGCAAAGCTTGTCACATCATACCCAAAAAGACTTGAGGCTGTAAAGGTGCTTCAACTATGTACTGAGTTAAGGGTATAAATACTTATGCAATGTACTTATTTCAGTGTTTTATTTTTAATACATTTGTAAAATTTGCAAATCTGGTTTCTGCTTTGTCATTATTATGGTGTATGGAGTGTAAATTGATGTGGGGGAAAACTAATTTAAAGCAGTTTAACATAATGCTGCAACAAAACAAAATGTGAAAAAAATAAAGGGGTATGAATACTTTTGCAAGGCACTGTATATTGCTGTCTATGCAGGATCAGAAGGGTTTCATATTTCATTAAAAATATCTTAATTTGAGTCTCGTAGATGAACGAAGGTCTTACAGGTTTGGAACAACATGATGGTGAGTAATTAATGACAGAATTTTCATAACCCTTCAATGAAGTTTAACCACTCTTATATAAACACTTTAACCTGAGAAAAAAAAAAGAAGACTTGTTTTGTGTCTTTCTAAAGCATAAATCTCACTGCATTTTGTTAGACATACACATAAATTATTCTTTTCTCCAATAATGTAAAAGAAATTTAGGTTCAAGGTTTTTCAAGTCTTTATAGACTACCTTTTTGCAATCTTGCCTTTAAATGTACCTTTTTAAAATTTGTATGGAGAAAACGCCTCGGGTTTCGTATGAAACCCTAGTTCCTCTAGGGAACGAGACGCTGCGTCACTCTGCTTTGGGAACGCCTCCAGCGTGCCCACGCTCTGAATCACGTGTGAAATCAGTCCAATAGAGAGTTACGTATGACGTCACGGACGGGGTGACGTCAGGAGCCAGGAAGCTATAAAGCACATGCGGTGAATGCAGCCGGCAGCTTCTGCCACCAGGAGCGCTGCAGGGATGCCAGAATTGTGGTAAGCGACGCAGCGTCTCGTTCCCTAGAGGAACTAGGGTTTCATACGAAACCCGAGGCGTTCCCCTTCGGGAACGTCGAGCTGCGTCACTCCGCTTTGGGAACGATATGCCCACGCCGCCAGAATTCCAAGCCCTGCTCTGTGTGGAGCGGGTGGAGAGAGAAGGGCGAAAGTAGCCCATGAAAGAAGGGCGAAAGTAGCCCTGAGTAATGTGCGGCCCTAGCCGTCTTAGAAGAAGGGCGAAAGTAGCCCGAATGGAGCGAAGGCCTCAGCCTCTCCCGTCAAAAAAAAAAAAAAAAAGGGGCGAAAGTAGCCCTGAGTATAGTTGCTCTCAAGCATAAAGCGGCCTCAGCCGTGAATGGATATCAGCAGGGCGGAAGTAGCCCGAGTGATGCGAGGGCCTCAGCCTCACTCGCAAGCGGGTGAAAGTAGCCCGTGGAAAAGGGCGAAAGTAGCCCAGAGTAAGGGGCGAAAGTAGCCCAGAGTATAAATGCTGCCAAGCATGACACTGCGGCCTCAGCCGTGCTGGAAATAGGGCGGAAGTAGCCCGAGGTAGAGGGCGACAGTAGCCCGTGTTAAAAGGGGGTGACAGTAGCCCCTGGTAGAAGAGGGGGCCTTAGCCCACCTGAATATATGGGCGGAAGTAGCCCAGAGCAGATAGTGTCAGCTTGTCTGAAGGGCCAAAGTGGCCCGAGTGAAACGAGGGTCTCACTTGCCAACGGACGAAAGTAGCCCGTGGCGAAAAGGGCGAAAGTAGCCCGGGGTAGAGGGCGAAAGTAGCCCGTATTTAAAAGGCGAAAGTAGCCTAAGATGATATCTCCAGCCCCCGTTGGGAAGGGCGAAAGTAGCCCAGTGTAGTTGTTGCTATCAAGCATGAGGAGTCTGCTGGAGTAAAACACAATTAGACAGCTCTGCTCGTAGAGGGAGCGTCAGAGAGGAGGGCCATAGAGCCCGGAGTATAGGGGAGATCCAGTTCGTAGAACCTGGCAAATGTAAGCGGCGTGGACCATCCCGCAGCGTTACAGATATCTTGCAGGGGGACCCCTGACATGAATGCTTTGGACGCCGCAACTTTGCGGGTCGAGTGCGCCTTGGCTTCCAAAGGAGAGGGAAGACCAGAGGACTTGTAAGCAGTTGAGATGGCATCCGTAATCCACCGACTTAGAGTCAGCTTAGAAGCTGGAAGACCTCTATTGCGAGGACCAAAACACACAAATAATTGGTCCGTCTTCCTCCACAGGGCAGCTCTGTGGACATATGTGTCCAGTGCTCGCACTGGACACATACAGTTAAGCTTCTGCTGTTCCGGCTCCGTGTATGGGGGAGGACAGAAGGCCTGAAGCACTACGGGCCGTGGCACTGCTGACGGCACCTTGGGTAAGTAGCCCGGCTTAGGGTGCAGAAACGCTTTGACCATTCCAGGGGCAAAGTCGATAAAGGAGGGGGCCACTGAAAGGGCCTGTAGATCACCCACTCTCTTGAGAGAGGAGATCGCCAGCAGAAAGGCAGTCTTAAAGGACAACAACCTGTCCGAAATTGCTTCCATAGGCTCAAACGGAGGGTTGCAAAGAGCCTCAAGTACCACGGCCAGGTCCCACGTAGGGACACGTGAGCGCAACGGGGGCCTCAGCCTCAGTGCACCACGGAGAAATCGTGACACCAGGGGAAGTCTTCCAAGGGAAGTAGTACCGAAGAGAGCGTGGAAGGCATCTATGGCCGCCACGTAGCCCTTCAAAGTAGAATGAGCATTGCCAGCCGAGAGGCGGGCTTGCAAGAAGTCCAGCACTGAAGCCAGCGGGCAGTGAACTGGTTCGATTTGGTGCTGCCTGCACCAGGCGACAAACATATTCCACTTCCTGGTGTACGTCTTTCTCGTAGAGGGAGCTCTGGATTGAAGGATGGTCTCAACGACCTCAGTCGAGAGACCGGAATCTAGGAGTCGTGCCCCCTCAGGGGCCACGCCCACAGTTTCCACAACTCTGGGCGAGGGTGCAGAATTGCCCCTCCTGCCTGTGAGAGGAGATCTCTCCTGACTGGGATTTCCCATGGCGGGCCGTCTAGGAGAGACCTCAGGTCTGAGAACCAGGCTCGACCCGGCCAGAACGGGGCCACCAGCAGGAGGCGAATCCCGTCCTGGCGCACTCTTTCCAGAACTCCCGGGAGCAGAGCGATCGGGGGAAATGCGTACAGGCGAAGCCTCGGCCACGCCTGTACCATAGCATCCAGACCCAGGGGAGCTGGATGACACAGAGAGAACCAAAGGGGACAATGTGTAGTCTCCTGGCTCGCAAAAAGATCCACTTGGGCTTTCCCAAACTTCTTCCAGAGGACTTCCACCACGTCTGGGTGGAGTCTCCATTCCCCGGGCCTCAGCCCCTGTCTCGACAGGACGTCTGCTCCCACATTGAGATGTCCAGGGATATAAACTGCTCTGAGTGAGAGGAGCTTCCCTTGGGACCACAGGAGGATCTGGCGCGCCAGCTTGTTCAAGGGGCGCGAACGCAGACCTCCCTGATGATTGATGTAGGCGACCACTGATGTGTTGTCGGTGCGAACTAACACGTGGTGCCCTGTGAGGTCTGGTAGGAAGTGTTTTAGAGCTAAAAACACAGCACGCATTTCCAGGCAATTGATGTGCCAATTGAGATGGTGCTCGCTCCACAGACCTTGGGCTGAGTGGCCACTCATGACCGCTCCCCACCCGGTGAGCGAAGCATCTGTCGTTAGTGTTACACGACGACAAGGAGTTCCCAGCACCGGGCCTTGGGACAGAAACCAAACTTTCTTCCAAATGTTCAGGGCACGAAGGCAGCGCCGCGTGACCTTGATCAAACGGAATGGGTTGCCCCTCGGGGAGAACCCTTTGGTTCTGAGCCACCACTGTAATGGTCTCATATGCAGCAGGCCAAAAGGGATCACGTTGGACGCAGCTGCCATGAGACCGAGCAGTACTTGAAACTGCTTTACAGTGAGTGATCGGCCTTCTTTGACTCTCATGACTGCATGGAGGATTGACTTTACCCGAGCGGGAGACATTTGTGCCCGCATCGTGGTTGAATCCCAGACTACACCGAGATAAGTGGTTCTCTGAACTGGAGAAAGAACACTTTTCTTGGCGTTCAGTCTTAACCCCAGAGACTTCATATGGGCGAGAACGACATCTCGATGTCGAACCGCCAGTTCTCTCGACTTCGCTAGTATGAGCCAGTCGTCTATGTAGTTTAATATGCGGATGCCCTGGAGTCGCAGAGGAGCCAGCGCAGCATCTACACACTTGGTGAAAGTCCGGGGTGAGAGTGCTAGACCGAAAGGAAGAACTCTGTATTGGTAAGCTTTGCCCCCAAAAGCGAACCTGAGGAACTTCCTGTGTTGTGGAAGGATGGAGATATGGAAATAAGCGTCCTTGAGGTCTATCGTGACAAACCAGTCCTCGGACCTGATTTGAGAGATGACTTGCTTTATAGTAAGCATCTTGAATTTGAGTCTCAGCACTGCGTGATTGAGCAGCCTGAGATCTAGAATAGGACGCAACCCTCCATCCTTCTTTGGAACTATGAAGTAGCGGCTGTAAAAGCCGCTCTCTGTAAGATGAGGAGGGACCACCTCGATGGCCTCCTTCCTCAGAAGGGTTTCTACTTCTTGTTCCAACACCAGAGCCTGCTGAGGGGCCACGACCGTAGTGGTGATCCCCTGAAAGGGCGGCGGCCGAGCGCCGAACTGAATTTTGTAACCTCTTTTTACTGTTTGCAGGACCCATTGAGACACGTTTGGCAGAAGTTGCCACGCTGCCAAATGCTTTACTAAGGGAATCAGCCTCTCGAGGCTGACCTCTGGTGGTACTAGAGCTTGCGAGTCCCCCTGTCCCGCTACGCGAACGGGCGGATGCAGGGGGGACAAACCGCGGGAGACCGCTGCGCCCTGAAGCACCTGAGGTGGCAGGGTTAGCAAACGGATCTCCAGAGGGCACTGGGGAGATGTTACTAGCCCAGGGGGGCCTGCCCTCTGAAGCCCAGAGCCACTGGCGTCAGGGCTTCTTTGCCGAGGACCTCTTCGCCTGAAGGACGGCCCTCAGGTCGTCCTTAGGCTTAGAAGCCCCCGACTTAGAGCGCCTACGGGACCCCTGATGTCGAGGAGGAGTCCGCGTAGCAACGCTCCGCTTTTGTTCCTCTCGGTACGAGGAGCGGGCACTCGGGCGGGGCTGCTCCCGTCCAGCAGCCCCAGAGCTCGAGCGGCGAGGAAGAAACCTCTGGAATGCCGCCGCTTGTTGACGAGCCTGCTGAAACCTGTCGACGACGGAGGGAACCGCGTCGCCGAACAGGCCAGACTGCACAAGCGGGGCATCAAGCAGGACGGCCCTGTCGTGGTCTCTCATATCCGACAGGGTCAACCAGAGGTGTCTCTCTGCGACCACCATGGCTGCCATAGACCGCCCAATGGCACGGGCGGTCTCCTTGGTGGCTCGCAGAGCAAGGTCGGCGGTACGACGCAGCTCGCTGACATCGACCGCCGCCCCGTCCTCGCCCTCATCAAACTCTTTCAACAGGTCAGCCTGGTATGCCTGCAGCACTGCCATGGTGTGAAGGCAGGCTGTGGCCTGACCTGCTGCCGAGTAGCCCTTCCCCAGCAAGGAAGATGTTGTTCTTAAAGGCTTGCTGGGGAGTGCCGAGGTCTTTAGGGACGATGCTGAACTCGGGGACAGATAGCTAGAAAGCGTCTGTTCGATTTGAGGCATCGTCCCGTAACCGTGCTCACGAGCCCCCACCACGTTGGAATATGTGAAGGCAGACTGAGCGTGAACACGGGCCGAAAATGGCTTTCCCCACGACTTCGACACCTCAGTGTGGAGGTCGGGGAAAAATGGCAGACCTCGGCGTGGAGGTGGGGCTTTTGGGCGCAGAAACCGCTCATTTAACTTTGTCGGTTTCTGCTCACCAGTCACCACGTCTGGCCAGCTGATGTTGAGCTTGGCAACAGCACGGGTGATCACCTCCATTAACTCCTCGTACTCGAGTGGCTGGGCGGGCGTGGTTCCAGCCTGCTCGCCTACATCCATATCTCCCTCCTCAGAGGAAGATAGACGCAGCGGCGAGTGCTCCTCCTGGCGAGAAGAAACCGACGAGCGGGCTTCTACGCCAGAGAGAGGCATGGATCTGGCAGAGGAGGATGGAGAAAGGGGCTCGCCCGTCTCCAAACTCGATACCAGATCCAGTTGCGATCCCCACGAATGCAGGCGCCGCTCAGCCTCAGCCGAAGCGGGACCTGATCCGCGAGGAACGCTGGTGAGGGCTCCTTCCTCAAAAAGAGCCCTCCGGGAGCGAAGCGTGCGGAGGGGAAGCCGCAAACAATGCACACAGTCAGCCTCCTCAAAGGCTGACTGGGCATGCCTCACTCCCAAGCAAGCAACACACATAGCGTGTGTATCCTCGGCCGTGATGTAACGTTGGCACGGAGGAATACACTTCTTAAAACGCTTGCTATCGCCCATCTCTATCTATGTTAACACTCAAATAAAAGTGAAGCAAACTGGCCTCAAAAACAGTGTTAACAGACAAACAATTCACACAGAGCGCGACTGAAAGACAGAAGCTGCCGGCTGCATTCACCGCATGTGCTTTATAGCTTCCTGGCTCCTGACGTCACCCCGTCCGTGACGTCATACGTAACTCTCTATTGGACTGATTTCACACGTGATTCAGAGCGTGGGCACGCTGGAGGCGTTCCCAAAGCGGAGTGACGCAGCTCGACGTTCCCGAAGGGGAACTCCAGATGGCAATAGATAAGAAAGTCCCCGAGCCTGAATAGTTTTATGAATTCTTCCCTATTTCATCCATACAATTAATGAACGCTTGAATGTTTGGAACCCCTAAAGAGACATTGTGATAAAAAGGGTATTGGGATAAAAAAAAAGTATTTCAATGCTTTCACATTCAAATATTGCGTTCTCTCACAAAATCATCAGGTTCCCCAGGGAAACATGCATTCTTTTGCAAAACCTTACATTTTTTGAGCAAGCACATAGGTTCTCTGAGGAATGCAAAAGTTTTGCAAGCAAATACAAAAGCAGTGCATATTGCATAAAAGCAGTATAATTTTTGCTCCCATCTCATTTTACCATCACTATGACTCTGTAAAATAGTAGAAAACTAGTGTGTTTGAACTAATTTAATGTAGTATATGTTATATTTTAATGTGATACATGAGTAACATTACAGTTTTTTACAATCGTTTTTGCACTAATCACTGAGCCTTAATGTCATTTTTCAAAACTCTAGATACAAAACTCAAAACAGTCATTATTTGTAACACAGGCTGTCCAGTGTTCAAAACTTTGCATATTGCGTTCATATCTTTAAAGAAGCCTTGCATTAGCAGAAGCATTGTTTCAAAAAACGAATTTATTATGAAATATTATAGGAACATTACTTTAGATCACCCATACACAAGTTACCCATAGTTTCAATGTGTTTTTGCTAGTACAAACATTAAATATAGTTGTACAAAATATGTGATTCAGGTTTCTTTTTTTTTACTGTTTTTTTGACATCTTGCATTCAGTAATGTTGAATATGAAAATGTGTTCTGTAAAAGAGGTACATGGGGCCATAGAAACCATATCTGATAAAGAATGAAATATGACATCCTTAAATACACGGTAAAAAAAAAAAAAAGTACTGAAGAGGTACAATTTTGTTCCTGGGCAACAAAACATATAAATGTACCTTTAAAGGTACACAATTGGTCCTTATTGTACAATTATGTACCCAAAAAATTGTGCCCTTGGTAACACCCCAGTGACAGCTACTTGTACCCTAAAAGGTATAGTTTTGTACCGTTTTTTCTGAGAGTGTAGTGTAGTTCATCTGGGTCATATTCTGTGGTAACTGGTGTCAAATGATCTATCCTGAAACATGCACTATTTTCCATAAAAGCTATGCTTCAAGGGTAATGCAACAGTTACTTATCATTTTAAGCAGACGTATCAACTGATAGTTCAGTCTTTGTAATGAAATGAATGCACACTCATCTCAGATGTAAAGTGTGAGTTGCATTTTGAAATAGTAATACTTTGATGTTAAGTTGTGTCATTTTGAACAGGTGATTTAAGTTCATTGAACAAATGATCTTTGGCTTATGTGTATTGTATCCAAGCATTTGAAAAATGTGTTAAGTGGTTTGAAAAATGTGCATTTTGATCAGTGGTTGTGAATTATGTGTCTAGATTTTTGAAAAATGACATTACGGTTCTGTTATTAGTGCAAAAACGATTGTAAAAAACTGTAGTAGTACAATCTAATATAGTGGTTTCTTATAAATCAATATATCAAAGAAAATTTAATTCCGCAAGACATATACAGGAACATCTTTTCTGGAGTGTATGATTAATCGCACATGAGTAATATTCAGCGGTTGTTGTTGTTTTTCAAAAGGAACCTTGAAAGTTTTCTCCTCTTCTGTCAAAAACTAAAGATCTATGTCAGCAGTTCTCCTGCTGACACACAAACCATTAAACGCTCTGCGGGACGCTGAGAAAGAGAAAATAAGTTAATGTATGGGAAGCGTTATTCAACAGAGCAGTCTGTCTGATTTGTTATAAAAATGGATGACAACACCTGTCAGTCACCCATAGCCAACCGGTGAAGGGGAATAGTGAGTCAGTCAGTTGTGAATTTTATAATGACATTCGAGCAGGAGGTTGAATTCTACATTGTGGCAGAGATGGAGTTTTCAGACTTACACAGATAAATTGTCAAAGCCAGAGACATCACTTTGGGCCTGCTTTATCACACTCACTCTATTTGCATGCATTAATGTTCCTCCATCAATAAAAAAAAAAAAAAAAAAAAGACATTCAGGTTTATCTAGATTTTAAAAAAAAATAAACCTCAATCTAATACGTGGAAATAATCAATCTTCTATGCTTTGTTATCTCAATCCCATCCTCCATCTTCGTTTTTAAAGAGCTTTGCTGTCTCCGATTCATTCTTGCATATCACAGAAAAGAAGGATAAGATTCGTAAGTGTTTCCTCAGCACAGTTTTATCTAACTCTTACTTATCGTTTAGCAGCTGCAGGCTCACAGCCTTGACAGCGCAGCACAGCTTAACAGGCTTAAAAAGGCAGATGCACGGTCAGAGCCAGATCACCACGTTCTGGGTCAAAGACCTGGATGTGATGAGGGAGATCTGGGATGCCTGGCAGATGTTCTCTTATCAAAAACTCAGCCATGATCTCCCTTTGAAAGCCATCCTTAGCAAATGAATGCTGTTTAGTGTGGGATGAGAGAACGAAAGGAATATGGGTGCGTTTGGATAAAAAACAACTTAGTGCTGATTGATTGATTAGATGATTGATTGAAGTCTCATGCATTTTCAAAAATGCAAGTAGATCAAATCAACTTTATTTGATGTATGTGGTTTATCTGTTTTTCTAGCAGTGTTTTAGGCGTTGTTTACACAGAACACCATTGTTTTTCTTTGTAAGCATGGCAAGATGGACATGTTTGATCAGTGCACATCATGCACACTCACTTTTGTGCCGTTTCGAACGTGATATGGCATTCTGAAAAAAGTGCTACTCAAATTAAAAGAAGTTTAACTTTTAAAAAAGACATCTTGAATTGAGACTTCTCATTTTTCATACAGATTGCCTTCGATGTTTAAAGGGAACCCCAGGTATTAAGACTTGTCTGGCTTAATTCTTACTGAATTATGCAGTAGAAAACCCACGAAAGACTTAAAGAATCCACATCGTTTGATGGCGCTATTATTTTGAATACTTGAAATGGTTGCACTCAGTGAGCTACTGGTGCTACCTGTTGCTATTTTTACCACAACACAATTCAGAAAATGAAATACTGATACAATGCCACATTGTGCAGCTTTTGGTTGTAATTTTCAGTCAAAAGGCAACAAGAGAAGCGATGTAAGTCTGCTTTTCTAGCCATAAGACAAGAAGTAAAGAATGGGAAGATGCCTGTGGATGAATGAAACTTCCTGAAGACCCGTGTATTTGTTCTCTCCACTTTAGCCCTGATGCCTTTAAGGCTTTTAGTAGACCACAGCTACTGAAAGAGCTTACAAACGGCAGAGACAAGAAACGCTAGATGCCATCCTGGCAGGATGTGAACATGCAGAGGCTTGTCATGAAGTCGCAGGTGCTGAAGAAGTTTCTCAGTGCAGATTTCACTCGATATCCGGGGGTGTTTACACTCTTTGTAGGGAAAAATCAATGGTACGGCATTTGGTTTAGGCCTACGCTTATATCCATCTCCATCCTTAAGCTCTTTCAGTAGCTGTGGTCATCATATCAGTATTTTATTTTCAGAGTTGTGTTGCAGTAAAAATATCAACAGGTAGTGGCAGTAGCTCACCAAGTGCAACCATTTTACGAAATAATGGCACCCCCATAGTCCAAAATATGTATAAAGCAATGTGGATTTTTTAAAATAATGTAAATCTTTCATGTGTTTTCTACTACATATTTAAGTAAGAGACATAATTTCCATTATATCAAGCCGTACAAGTTTTTAGCTGGTTAAGCATGAAATGCTACAAAAAGACATGCAGAATGCTCTTAAAAATAAAGGTTCTTTATTGGCATTGATGGTTCCATAAAGAACCTTGAACATCCATGGAACCTTTCAAATGCAGAAGAGGTTCTTTATAGTCGAAAAAAGGTTCTTTAGATTCTTAAAATGTTCTTCAAAATGTTTTTTTTAAGAACCGTTTACTGAAAGGTTCTTTAAGGAACCAAAAATGGTTCTTCTAAGGCATCACCTTTTGGAACCTTTATTTTTAAGAGTGCAGCTTGCACAAAAACGTGTTTTTGTTGTTGTTGTTGTTGTTGTTTTTTAACCAACCATTAAACAGTAGGGCTGGGTAAAAAAACATTGATTTCGCGATTTTAGTTGATTCTCAATTCTACGAAACGATGTTGATTCCTATATCCCAAGAATGAATTAGTCTAGCCTTTTTTTACTTTTTTTTTTACTTTTTTTTACTCATTGTAGTGTGCCTATCAAATAAATCCCAATACGCTTTGTGATTTGTTACTTTTGATATGAAACAAAGTCTCAGATTCCAAATTATGTCCATTGTATTACGATATTCAAACGAAAAATGCCACTTTGGCGTTGTTAAAAGTGAAGTGATCGTTGTAGCGCCTCAGTTCAAGAGGAGCGGCAGCACGAAGCACACGTGAACTTATCTTCTCCTCCGTTTTAATACCAAATTAAGAATGAAATAAACATGAATAAACATCCAAAGGTATGTTAAAAGAAAGAGTACAGCTTACGGAAACCTGTATCCTGTCTCATGTAATCGCTCAATCAGTGTATCAACCGTGCAAAGACGTCAATATAAAAACTTCAAAAAACCTATTCAGTGACCATAAACTTATTAGTCAACTAGAAAAATTAACTCTAGAGAGGAGCATTTTGCTAAATATATGCACCATATATGAAATGTAAGTGTTTGTATACAAATCAATTAATTTTAACCTTTAATATTATACTAATGTAGTAATAACTGACGACTGTTTATTTTACAGCGTTAGTTGAGAGATTTTTTTTTTCCTTGAGAAAATTTGGCATGTACTGCACCGGATATATATCCAAAATAATCTATATTGAATCAAAATCCGAATCAAATCAAATTGAAGGCTTGTGAAACATAACTCAATCAAATTGTGAAATTTGTAATGCAATAAGTTCAGCCTTGGGTAAATAGAATCCTTTAAAAACAAGTATAGTGCTGTACTGTATATTTAATATGGTACCAGTCACACAATGCACAAGAGTTTCAAAATTCTCAAGGTAAAAGTAATCTTTAAAGATTTGTGTTATTTTTCATTCTTTATTTATTTTTAATGGCTAACTCAATTTGCATTAAATTATTATATATATTCCCCAAGCTATCAGCCAGTCCATCTCCAGCTAAATCTGTGAATCTGAAAAGACAAGTAGAAAACAAAGAAATCAATATTTGCCTCCTTAATTCTGTTTCTAATCTCATCCTTCTATCTGTCCTCTTATTTTATTCTGTTCTGTCAGCAGAATGATTAATTGACAGGAGAAGGATTTACATTATATCAGCCTACGCCTTCATCAAATTTCTTCTTATAACCTCTTTGTTTGCAAACAGACATTGAGGATCTAAACTGCTCACACTTAATGTATATTAATAAAGCCATGAACTATGCATGTTGTTAATATATAGCCTCATTCATTAATATTGTATAATAGGTCCCAGACGGAAACTGGGTGATTCAGGATTATAGAGTCTAATGCCAAGAACTGCAGTTTTAGTTGCTGAAGTATGGGCAATTATTATGATGAATCATTTCCTGCAATAAGATCGCAACCTTCCTGTTTAGCTAAATACTGAAGGTCACCACAGCCCTGTCAGACCTCAACCTTGAGTGGTCATCTTTATGAAGATGAGTAATACTGTTCGTAGACTTGGCTCAGACATTCATTTAAGTCACCTTGGAGCCAAACACTGGAATTATTTTCACATACTGTATATCATTCATCTCTATTACACTATCAAGGGTCAATTATTCCAGTAAAACAAGATAAATATATTTTCATTTCTGTGTGTATTATCACAGAAAGTTTGATTGAGCGAAATAAGCATGTTTTATTGCCATACCAGCTTTAAAGGGTTAAAAATAAACTAAAATGTCAATCAAAAATGGCTTGTTCAGCAATGTCTGCAAAATATACAGTCAAACCCAAAATTATTCATACACCTGGCAAATTCTGACTTAAGTTACTTTTATTCAACCAGCAAGTTTTTTTTTTTTTGACCAGAAATGACAGGCTTTTCCCAAAAGATAATAAGACGATGTACAAGAGGCATCACTGTAAAAAAAAAAATACTAATTTTTTATTTACATTTGAACAAAAAGTGGCATGTCCAAAATTATTCATACCCTTCTTTATAATCAATAGAAAAGCTTTTATTGGCTTTTACAGCAAT
The DNA here is from genome assembly GCF_049309525.1 of Garra rufa. Classification (NCBI taxonomy): domain Eukaryota; kingdom Metazoa; phylum Chordata; class Actinopteri; order Cypriniformes; family Cyprinidae; genus Garra; species Garra rufa. Next base: position 22,226,079 of record NC_133374.1, read on the forward strand.
CAGATGCTTCCTATAATTGCTGACCAGCTTTTTGCATGTCTCCACTGGTATTTTTGCCCATTCGTCTTTAGCGATGATCTCCAGCTCTTTCAGGTTGGAGGGTCTTCTTGCCATCACCCTGATCTTTAGCTCCCTCCACAGATTCTCAATTGGATTTAAGTCAGGACTCTGGCTGGGCCACTGCAAAACATTAATGTTTTTGTCTCCTAACCAATTCTTCACCACTTTTGCTGTGTGATTTGAGTCGTTGTCGTGCTGAAATGTTCACTGGTGCCAAGTTTCTCTGCACACTGCCTAATGATGTTGTTGTTCTTAGGGTTAAAGGCTTCTTCTTTTTTTACACCAAATGAAGGCTACATCATTGTGGCCAAACAATTCAATTTTTGTTTCATCTGACCATAAAACAGTAGATCAGAAGTATTCTTCTTTGTCCAGATGAACATATGCAAAGGCCAAGCAAGCTTTTGTGTGCCTTATCTGGAGAAGTGGTGTCCTCCTTGGTCTGCGTCCGTGGAACCCAGTGGTGTGCAGTGTCTGTGGACTGTCTGCCTTGAGATGTTGCCACCAGCAAAGCCCAGATTCATCAAGATGGCCTTGGTGGTGATCCTTGGATTCTTTTTTTTACCTCTCTCACTATCCTCATGGCCAGCACAGGGGGCACTTTTGGCTTCCGACCACGTCCTCTGAGATTTTTCACAGTGCGGAATGTCTTGTTTTTTTTTTTAGTAATACTTTGCACTGTAGCCACTGGAACTTCAAAACATTTAGATATGGTCTTATAGCCCTTTCCTGACTCGTGAGCAGCCACAATGCTTCTGTTTTCCCCTGTTGAGTTGATTAAAACAGCTGTTCCCAACAAAGCACGGTAGTTATGATGCTTTAGAACAGCTTGGACTATTTGGAATGGTATAAAACTTTGGATTTTCCCACAGACTGCGACAGTTTGCAAAGGGTACGAATAATTTTGAACATGCCACTTTTTGTTCAAATGTAAATAAAAGCTGAGAAATATTTTTTTCCACAATGATGCCTCTTGTACATCGTCTTATTATCTTTTGGGAGAAGCCTGTGTCATTTCCAGTCAAAAAAACTTGCTAGTTGAATAAAAGTAACTTAAATCAGAATTTGCCAGGAGTATTAATAATTTCAGGCTAGACTGTATTTAATGCTTTAAAGAATTTTCTTTAAGATATTACTCATGCTCATCAAGGCTGTTTATTAATAGAAAAAAATGCTATTGTGACATTATTACGATGTAAAATACAATTTTTCTTTTATAATGTACACTACCAGTCAAAAGTTTGGACACACTTCTCCATCAAAGAGAATGGGGAAGTGTGTCCAACCTTTGACAGGTAGTATACATTAAAATACAATTTATTCCTGTGATCAAAGCTGAATTTTCAGAATCATTAATCCAGTATTCAGTGTCACATGATCCTTCAGAAAGCATTGTAATACACTGATTTATTATTAAGATTATATTTAAGATTATTTGATGAATAAAATGTTAAAAAGAGCAGCATTTATTTCAAATAGAATTTTTTTCTAACAATATACACTACCGTTCAAAAGTTTAGTGTCAGTTAATACATTTCTTTTGAAAGAAAACTAATACTTTTATTTAACAAGGGTGTTAAATTGATAAAAGTGATTGCAAAGACTTATTAATTTAATTTTGAATAAATGAATTTGAATAATTAATAAATTATCAAAGAATCTTGAAAAAAGTATCATAGGTTCTCAAAACATATTTGGCAGCACAATTGTTCTCAACATTGACAATAAATCAGAATATTAGAATGATTTCTGAGGGATCATGTAACACTAAAGACTGGAATAATAGCTGTTGACAATTCAGCTTTGCATCACAGAAATAAATTATATTTTAAAGTATATTAAAATAGAACCCATTATTTTATATTGTAATAACATTTTGCAGTATTACATTATTTTTCTGTATTTTTGATCAAATAAATGCAGCCTTAATGAGCATAAGAGACTTACCAAAAAAAAAAAAAAAAAGTCTTACTAATCCCAAACTTTTGAACGGCAGTGTTACGGAAGCAGACCAAACAAGAGAGGTAAGTGGTAATAATAACAATGTTTATTTTCAGCAGAGCGTTGTGGATAAGATGACGTGCAGAACCGGGTATGTATAAACAGTCCAGGTATGATATACGATGACTTGAGATGAATACTAATGACAGATCCTTTCCTTTCCAGGAACGACGGGAGGAGGACTCCGACCCACACACACACACACACCGTTGGTGATAGACAGACAGGCTTATGGCTGACCACCGCTGACTGGAACAGAGAACAGACTTCGTACTGGAACAAAATGAGAAAGCAGGTAAGTTTCAACAGGTAAGTAGCGAGGTAAGTATATCCTTGAAGTTTGTGAACTCGACAGAGAAACACAATGAGTCCGCTTCGTGCAAACGAGCCCGGACACTGAGTGAGGTGTGTGGTGTGCTTATATGTGGTGCTGGTGATGGGTTTCAGGTGCGTCTGATTAGTAATCAGGTGACTGTGATCGTTGAGTGAGTGAGGGAGTAGAACCTGGCCAATCCGTGACATTACCCCCCTCCCCAGGGCCCGCTCCTGAGGGCCGAGGCCTCCGACGTCGTGGTGGTCTACCTCGTCCTCGAGGGGCTGGACATTCAGGATGGTTACGATGGAATTCCTCCATGAGGGCTGGATCTAGAATGTCAACTCTGGGTACCCACGACCTCTCCTCTGGTCCGTAGCCTTCCCAGTCGACGAGATACTCCAGATTACCACCACGACGTCGGGACAGAAGGATTTCTCGGACCGAGTAGATGGATCCCTCTTCCAGGACCAAGGGGGGAGGGGGTTCCTCTTCCTGACCAGGTTCTGTGGAGGGAATCACAGGTGGGTGAAAGGGTTTGAGTAACGAGACGTGAAATGTGGGGTGGATACGGTACTGTGGTGGTAATTGGAGTCTGTAGGTGACGGGGTTGACCTGTTCCACGATGGTGAAGGGGCCAACAAACCTGGGACTCAATTTCTTCGAGGGCAGGCGCAGACGGATGTCTCTTGTGGAGAGCCAGACTTTCTGCCCAGGAGTGTATGTGGGACCAGGAATCCTCTTCTGATCGGCAGTGGATTTGGTTCTGCGCACTGCCCTTTGAAGATGATGGTGAGCCTCGTCCCAGACTCTCTCGCTCTCCCGGAACCAGTAATCCACTGCGGGCACCTGTGATGGTTCGCCATTCCAGGGGAAGAGAGGTGGTTGGAAGCCGAGCACACACTGGAATGGCGTGAGTCCTGTGGTGGGTTGCCGCAGTGAATTTTGGGCGTATTCTGCCCAACCCAGGAACTGGTTCCAGGAGTCCTGGTGACCATGACAGAATGTCCGGAGGAACCGCCCCACCTCCTGGATTTTCCTCTCCGTCTGCCCGTTGGTCTCAGGGTGGTATCCAGAGGAGAGGCTAACGGTCACACCTAGGAGTTTGAGAAAAGACTTCCACACCCGTGAAATAAAATGTGGACCCCTGTCTGAGACGATGTCTTCCGGAATGCCATAGTACCTAAAGACTTTGTTGAAGAGCAGTTCGGCAGACTCTAGGGCTGTGGGAAGACCTTTCAGAGGTATCAGTCGGCAGAATTTTGAAAATCGATCAACTATAACAAAGATGCAGGTGTTACCGTCAGATGAGGGGAGATCTGTCATGAAGTCAACTCCCAGGTGTGACCAGGGGCGGTTCGGCACAGGCAAGGGATGGAGTTTCCCAGCAGGCAGATGACGTGGACTCTTGGACATTGCACACTCCTTACATCCCTGGACATACCTCCTCACATCCCTTGCCATGTGCGGCCACCAGAAGCGGTCCGTCAGCAGCAGCGAGAGAGTGTTGTTGGCCCCTGGATGTCCAGTGCCCAGAGAGGTATGTGTTGAATGGATTAGATCTACCCGCTGGGTCCTAGGGATGAATCTGCGACCAGGTGGACAGCCCGGCGGAGATCTGGGTTCCGGAGTGGCGACAGCTGGCGGGTTGGTCCATTCAATGGGTTGAACGATGATGTTTTCGGGGATTATGGTCGTGGGTGTGTCAGGCAAGTCGTGAGAATCATGGATGCGGGACAGAGCATCAGCTCGGGTATTCTTGGATCCTGGCCGGTAGGTTATGGTGAAGTTGAATCGGGAAAAGAACAGGGACCATCTTGCCTGACGGGGACAGAGCCGTTTGGCGTCTCGGAGGTACTGTAGGTTCTTGTGATCTGTTATCACCTGGAACGTGTGGTTGGATCCCTCTAACCAATGTCGCCACTCCTCCAGAGCGAGCTTGATGGCAAGGAGCTCGCGGTTGCCGATGTCATAGTTCCTCTCCGCAGGGCTGAGCTTCCGGGAATAGTAGGCACAGGGATGAAGCAATGGAGGAGTACCATGATGTTGTGACAGAATACCTCCCACGCCGGTAGTAGATGCGTCCACCTCTACCACGAAAGGGAGATCAGGGTCAGGATGGGTTAGAAGAGGTGCCTGTGTAAATGCTTCCTTGAGGTTATGGAAGGCTGCGGCCGAGTCAGGGTTCCAGAGTAGAGTTCGTGGTTTTCCTTTGAGTAGACTGGTAAGTGGAGCAGTGATGATGCTGTAGTTCTTGATAAACCGGCGGTAGAAATTGGCGAAACCTAAGAATCGTTGAAGCTCTTTGATAGTGGTGGGTTCTGGCCAGGATACAACTGCAGATACCTTCCTCTCGTCCATACGGACCCCCTTCTGGTCGATGACGTATCCAAGGAAGTGTACTGCTGATAGGTGAAATGAACATTTTTCCGCCTTGAGATACAGGTGATGATCCCGTAATCTTTGAAGGACCTCCGCAACGTGGAGGCGATGTTCGGCCTCACTCCGGGAGTAAATCAGGATATCGTCTATGTAGACGACGACAAAGTGGTGCAGAAACTCCCGGAGTACCTCGTGAATGAAGTTCTGAAATACGGAGGGGGCGTTGACCAAACCATAGGGCATGACCAAGTACTCGTAGTGGCCAGTAGGGGTCACGAAGGCAGTCTTCCACTCGTCCCCCTCACGTATCCTCACGAGGTTGTACACGCTGCGGAGGTCCAACTTCGTAAACACCCTGGCAGTGCGTAGTTGTTCGAGGGCCGCAGGGACGAGAGGAAGGGGATACCGGAACTTGATGGTGCCTTGATTGAGTATGCGGTAATCGATGCATGGCCGCAGCCCTCCATCCTTCTTTGCCACGAAGAAAAAACTGGATGCTGCGGGTGATGTTGATGGTCGGATGTAACCCTGATCGAGAGCCTCCTGTATGTACTCCTCCATTGCCTTGGTCTCCGGAAGCGACAGCGGGTAGATCTTACCTCTGGGCATTGGAGCATCCGGAACTAGGTCAATGGCGCAGTCCCATGGCCGATGTGGAGGTAGCTGGGAAGCTCTCTTGGGGCAGAAGACGTCTTGGAACGACGAGTAAATGGCAGGAATCTGGACTGACTGCTTCTCAACAGGACTTTCGACGGAGGTGACGTTGACAGGTAGTGTCTTGTGTCTAGGACGTGGAAGATCTGGGAAACATTGGTTGGTACATTCTTTTCCCCATTTTATCACCTCTCCTGTGCCCCAAGAGAGGATGGGATCATGCTTCACCAGCCACGGGCGCCCCAAGATGATGTCCATAGTGGCTCCCTCCAGAACCAGAAACTGAATCTCCTCACGGTGTAAAACTCCGATCTGTAGGATGATGGGTTCACATTTCCGGTGTATACGGGTCCGTGAGCTGATCCGGTTAGTTATAGGTTGAATCTGGTAGATAGTGGTTGAGGCTTGGGTGCGTAGCTGTAGCTGGCGACAGAGGGTGTTCGAGATGAAGTTTCCCGCTGACCCGGAGTCGATGAGGGCTGCGACTGTAACACAGGAAGTGTGGGTGGTTAACTGAACATTGGTAGTCAGAGGATGCATGTTATCCAATTCAGATCGTATTACACTCACCAAAGATCGTATAGGACGTAGAGGACAGTTGAGTCGAACGTGCCCCGCAGCCCCACAGTACATGCAAAGACCCCGGGTCAGCCTTCTCTGTCGCTCAGCTGCAGAGAGTTTTCCTGACTCCAGGATCATTGGTTCTGGTTCTGGAGGGCTGGCGGATGTAACTGGTCGGAGGAGTGCAGTAGTGACGGACTGATCTTGGTAGGATTTTAGACGATCTGAACAACGAAGTGACTGCTGAATGAACTTCTCCAATCCCATGGAATCGTCCAAAGCAGCTAACTGCATCCGGAGATTGGGTTCTAGGCCGAGCCGGTACGTGGTCAGTAACGATCGCTCATTCCATCCGCTGGCAGCGGCCAAAGTGCGGAAACGCAGGGAGTAATCTTGTGTCGTCATACTTCCCTGCTTTAGATGATACAATTGCTCTCCTGCGGATACTTCTGCATCAGAACGTCCGAAAACCTCTTTAAAATGAGCGACGAAAGCCTGGATCGAATGGGTTGCCGGCCCGGCCTGTTGATATAACGTGTCCGCCCATTTGAGAGCTGGTCCGGTAAGCAGAGATGTGATGAAGGCTATTTTCGAAGAATCTGTGGGATAGAGAGCAGGTTGCATTGTGAATATTAATGAACATTGTAACAGGAATCCGCTGCACTCCTCCGCCCCGCCAGAGTAGGGCGCTGGTCGGGCCATGGGACTGGAAGGAACGTTGACGGGAGCCGAAGAAGTGCTGGGTGCCGGTGGTGCGGTGGGATGAACTGAAGTTGGAGTGGTGGCATGACTAGCCAACAAAACCTTCCTGAGTGAGTCCACCAGCTCTTGAAATGGGTCCCGATTGCTCATGCTGATACTGTGTTGGTCCGGGCTAACTGTTACGGAAGCAGACCAAACAAGAGAGGTAAGTGGTAATAATAACAATGTTTATTTTCAGCAGAGCGTTGTGGATAAGATGACGTGCAGAACCGGGTATGTATAAACAGTCCAGGTATGATATACGATGACTTGAGATGAATACTAATGACAGATCCTTTCCTTTCCAGGAACGACGGGAGGAGGACTCCGACCCACACACACACACACACCGTTGGTGATAGACAGACAGGCTTATGGCTGACCACCGCTGACTGGAACAGAGAACAGACTTCGTACTGGAACAAAATGAGAAAGCAGGTAAGTTTCAACAGGTAAGTAGCGAGGTAAGTATATCCTTGAAGTTTGTGAACTCGACAGAGAAACACAATGAGTCCGCTTCGTGCAAACGAGCCCGGACACTGAGTGAGGTGTGTGGTGTGCTTATATGTGGTGCTGGTGATGGGTTTCAGGTGCGTCTGATTAGTAATCAGGTGACTGTGATCGTTGAGTGAGTGAGGGAGTAGAACCTGGCCAATCCGTGACAGGCAGTGTATGTTTAGGTCTTATTTTTTCTATGTGTAATTTAACCCTTTAGAACGTACAATCACACCGGTGTGATTTGTCTTGGATGGTCCCTGAAGGGTACGATCACACCGGTGTGATTCGAACGTTCGCCGCATCACGTGATCAGCTGCTGAATTCAAATCTGTTTTGGCGCTTTTGCTGGCTCTGAGCCAGATCATATGCGGTCAGTGCTTGTCATATTTTCACAACTATTCAGTGTTTTCAACCATATAATGCTTATTTTAGGTTTCAGACATTTAAATACACATAAGTACTAGCAAAACCATACATTTATAGTTTGTAAAATACACACTGATGTCTATGGAAGCGGCAATAATGATCCTACAAATATATTCTGACAGCATAATTTATTGATATCATATACAGATTATGCAGGTGACTATAAAGTTCACTCTCATCTTCTCCCAGCTCACCAGAGACTTACTTTAATGTCTTTCGGGAGGAGAGGATGCATTTGCGTGTGTTAAATCCCACAGCTCGGATTCAGCGCGAACAAACATGGCGGCGCCCATCACCCGGTATAGATCAACTAATGCGGTCATTATAAAAGTATTTGGATTTTTAAATACATTTATTTGCACATATTTCGAAAATCGGAATATCAGATATTTCAAAATATAACGAGCATGCTTGTGAATATTAATGATAAAAAAGGGAAAACGAAATAAAAGCGATCCATGTGTCTTACAGTGCTGTTGTGGCTGCGGTGTGTCACATGACGCGTCGCCATGGAAACAGTAATGCCAAACATTCCAAAATAACGGTCGCCTAAAAAAACTCACTCTTTGGGGTTAGATAGAATATTTTAAACTCACGTGTGAAAAGGTTAATTATTTCTTTTGGTGGAAGTGGGAAATAAACATTTGATTGTGCAGTTTTATGTTAAAAGTTTCAAAATAAATGAATTTCTACAAATGTATTTACATCTATTAAATACTGTGTATATGAATATGTAATAAATGAGGTTCATTTAAAGTGCTTTTGCTGGTGTGCTGTTTGGCAAAGAGTTGACTGAAGCGCATAATGGTGCTTTAAAGTTCCATTCACAGATAAACTAGTCGGAGAGTTTGCTCAAAGACAGGCGGGGAAAGCAATCATGCTTCAGTGCACCTTTTCCAAAGACGTCTTGGCCAAAAGCTCATTGCATCAACTTGCCAGACAGACAGCTCTCAAGTTCTGCATGTGCCATTGTCAAGTCTTCACATCAAACGAGTCAGAAAAAGAACTTTTTTTTTCTACCATCTGTTCTGAGAACTTCAGCCTCATGCAGACAGACTCCCTTCTCACAGCTTTTCACCATCGAGAACATACAGCATTCACACAAGTCTGCGTATTAAAGCGCTCGCTGGCCGTCAATAAAGTTTGAAGCCACATTTCAAAGCGGCCGCTATTGAAGTCAACGTGATTTGTTTTGCATTCTATATAAGCCTGCTCATCAGCAGGAGTTAATAGAGGCCATTCAGTCTGAGCGGGGTTATAATGGTAGCCCTGTGGCTCTCTCTCTCCCACGATTTGCCAGAACCCAGGGTCAGTTATTTAAATAGAGAAGTTTCATTGTTATGGTACAGCCCTTAAAGTGAAGGAAATGTTCCTGATCAGACTGTACTGTATTCTCCTGAGGGATGGCAGCGAGTCGTTTGGGTAATGTAAGGCCGTCCCTCACACACTTTAAAGGACATTAGTCTGTGAAAGTTTTTCTGCTTTATGTTGTGCACGGTGATTTATCATCATTGCGGGATGGCATTTTCAGATTTGAGTCCCCAAAACAATCCACTGGAAAGTTTTTAAACAAGCTGACCTTTAAAAATTACTCCGGAATTCACAGTTACATTCAGTGTGATGGAGTTCCACATATCCAGGTGAATTTCCTTATATATATCAGCATCTATATTTTCATGAGCCAGTGTTTATCCTTGGCAATTTATGCCAAGTAAAAAGTATTGCCAAATGACTCCTATTGTTTATATGTGACCCTGGACCACAAAACCAGTCTTAAGTAGCATGGGTATATCTGTAGCAATCACCAAAAATACATTGTATGGGTCAAAGTTATTGATTTTTCTTTTATGCTAAAAATCAATAGGATCTCAAGTGAAGATCATGTCCTATTAAGATATTTAGTAAAACATATGAAAACCTAATTTTTGATTAGTAATATGCATTGCTAAGAATTTCATTTGGACATTAGATTGTTTTGCACCCTCAGATTCCAGATTTTCAAATAGTTGTATCTTGGCCAAATGGTTTCCTCTCTGTTGAAAAAAACAGCATATGCTGGTTAGGTAGGTTTTGATGTTGGGATGCTAGTTTTAGCTGGTTTAAGCTGGTCCTAAAATGGTTTATGCTGGTCCTTAGCTGGTCATGCGCTGGTTTTGAGCAGGATGGACCAGCTTAGAACCAGCACATGACCAGCTAAGGACTTATTTATTCATCTTATTTATTCAGTAGCCAGAGACAAGCTGTGCAGACACACAACTAAATATGTATTTTGCATGCTAGAGAGTACATGAGAGCAACGATTAGGATTAGTCCACTTTCAGAATAAAAATGTCCTGATAATTTACTCACCCCCTTGTCATCCAAGATATTAATGTCTTTCTTTCTTCAGTCGCAAAGAAATTACGTTTTTCAAGGAAAGCTTTCCAGGATTTTTCTCTGTATAGCAGGGTTGGGGTCAATTCAGGAATGAACTCAACAATTCCAATTCAAAGAAGGAAATGGAATTGGAATTGGAATTCAACAACAATTACAGGAAACAGAGTTGGAATTGAATTGGAATTACAGGAAGTGGAATTCAATTCAGGGAAATTCCACTGAATTCCATTATTGAGCATTTATTTGTGATTACATTTAGAGACATAAATTTGAACTTTATTTATGATGCTTTACAAATACCATGTATTAAATAGAGTTGATCAAATGCAAGTAAATAAAAATGAGAACTGTACATTATGAATTAATAATTGAATGACAGTGGTGATAAGTTTGTGGATGTACTATACATTCAATATATGATTACCACATAATATATGTTTCAACTCACAAAAAAATGAATCATGTTCATTCATGTATTTCATTCACTTTTTATTGCATCGAATTATCATCATTTCCTGAAATTTGGCATGTGAAATGATCATGCTTAACATACTAAACATACAGTACTTTGTATTTCTTTTATATGTTTGTTGTTTATGTGATTTACAATATTTAATGTACTATAAACTATTAAGCAAATCAAGTCAAATTATTTTATTTAGCAACTCAAGTGGAATTTAGTGGAATTTATTTGAATTCAATTCTGTTTCCTGGCATTCCAATTCAATTCCAATTCCATTTCCTGTCAGCTGCATGCAATTCCAATTTCAATTCCATTCCAGGAAGTGAATTGGAATTTACCATTCATTTTCAATTCAATTCATGAATGGCCCCAACCCTGCTGTATAGTGTACTTCAGTGGTGCTCAACAGACTGAAGGTTATAAAATGCAGTTTCAATGCAGCTTCAAAGGGCTCTAAACAATCCCAGCCGAGGAATAAGGGTCTTATAGCAAACAATCTGTCATTTTCTTTAATATTTCTTTAATACTTATACACTTTTTAACCACAAATGCTCGTCTTGTCTAGCTCTACAATGCACATGTGTACTCTGTGCACTCTGGTTCAAGACAGTTAGGGTATGTCAAAAAACTACCATCACACTTTCTACAAAATTGCAGGTCTGTGCGTGCAACAAGTGGGCGGCCAATATGCTAATGTTTCATGTTGACATCAACATGAAACAGCTTGAGATTTATTTTAAAATTACTTTAAAGGATTCAGAGTCAACTCTTTCTTTTGAGAAACAATAACTTTATACACTGTGTACTTTCAGATTTAAAACTTAGCAGGTTTTTTCCCCCCCTACACACTGCATAAAAGGTGATTTAAAAAAATCCATAATAGGGCCCTTTTAACAAAAATAACATTTCAGTCAGAACCACTTTTGTCAAAGTATTTTTATTACATTTATATTGGCGGCATGGTTCTGTTCTGGGCAGAACTCCACATGCCTGTCCATGCAGCCATGCTTGGACAGAGTGGGGAGAGCAGCAAACCCCAAACAAGTCAAACCCCCCTGGGGTACAGAACAGATCCAGAAAATGCATAAATAATTACGATTTACATGAGTTGTAGAAAATAGAAAAAATAAGAATGCTTGCAATGAAGTGAACTGTATATGGAAAAGAAACAAAAATCAGATTAGATAACAGGTTCAGTTAGGTGGAGTTGGGGTTGGAGGAGGGAGATTAAATTGTGAGCAGCGATGCGATAGAAGAGATGCTGAAAGAATTGGAATTTAAATAGACTGCTGTGATAGGTGTCAAGACTGGATTGGTACACGTCAGGAACAGCTGACTATCAGCTGATGCGAGCTTGACTGATGTGGCCTTTCTAAACTAACACAATGCTGAATTTTTAAGGCCTTTTTTTCTCCAATTCAGTTTTTTTTTTACTAAATTCTGTGTTTTCTATTAATTTAATGCATTCCATTTTAATGGTTTCATTAAATTTTAATAATCAACAGCATATCTAATTAATTGTTTATTTATTTATTTTTCTCCCAGAAATACTGTGTTGTGTATTTGCATTTTTTTGGTAAATACATTTTGGTAAATACTCCTTAATAATAATAATTTTATTGGTAGTAGTAGTAGTACTATCATTACACAAAGTAATATATTTCTGTCACAGTTTCTTCAAGTTAAACCAAATTTTTATTTTGACAGGTTGCAGTGAAGACTTTTTAAGTTTCTGTTTGTATATGATATGATGGCAGTTTTCTCACAAGAAACAGTAAAATGACTCTCAGAGCAGTTCTAGAGATTATGGTCCTCATATGCGTACAAGTGATTTATAGAACGAACGTATGTACAGAAAATGCACATACGCCTCTCTTTCAGATTTGAAATCTATGAATCGCAAATGATCTTGAACTTGTGTCGGTCTTGTAAACGACTCCTGATTATTGTCATTAACATATAAAAGATCACCAGTCATCGTCCAAATCCTTTAATTTAGAACAGCGAGCTGCAAGAACAGCTTACATTTCCAAAAACCTGCAGTACTCCGACAAGAAAAAGCGTGTATGTCTGCTCAGACACTGACATGATGCTAAGCACTTTTCCACATCAAGGCTGTTTTTACAGATATGAGCGTTGGTGTGGATTTAAGCACACATACTCTAAGATCAAATCTGTGCATACACACACTTTATAAATGAGGCCCTATGTTTGCATGTTCATGTACTCATACAGTGAGGGAAAAATTATTTTGATCCGCTGATTTTGTTTGCCCACTGACAAAGAAATGATCAGTCTATAATTTTAATGGCAGGTTTATTTAAACAGTGAGAATAACAACAAAAAAAATCAGAAAAATGCATTTCAAAAAAGTTATAAATTGATTTGCATCTTTGTGAGTAAATTAAGCATTTGATCCCCTATCAATCAGCAAGATTTCTGGCTCCCAGGTGTCTTTTATACAAGTAACAAGCTGAGATTAGGAGCATTCTCTTAAAAGGAGTGCTCCTAATCTCAATTTGTTACCTGTATAAAAGACACCTGTTCACAGAAGCAATCAATCACATTCCAAACTCTCCACCATGGCCAAGACCAAAGAGCTGTCCAATTATGTCAGGGACAAGATTGTAGACCTACACAAGACTGGAATGGCCTTTAAGACCATCGGCATGCATCTTGGTGAGAAGGTGACAACAGTTGGTGCGATTATTCGCAAATGGAAGAAACACTAAATAACCATCAATCTCCCTCTGTCTGGGGCTCCATGCAAGATCTCACCTTGTGAAGTTCCCTAAGAAGCGGCAGAGCCTGGGAAAAAAAAAAAAAAACTAGCGTCACGCACCCTTCAGTATGTGTGTAGTAAACAAAACCGCATGTCTGTGCCATTCATTTACAGAGAGACAGGCCATGCAGGATTCATATTTGAATAGTATTTTTGTTTATTATTCACAGACCTGCATTAAGTGTACTGACCTAGTTTTAATTTATTCATCAAAAATTCTGTGACAGCAAATTCATGTTATACATTAAAATACATTTTCATGATTGAATTCCACGACTCCGTCTGTGTTTTCCGTATTGTGGGAAATCATAAAGCCCTAAAGTCTGTGTAACTTAAAAAAAAGACCACAGAAGTATTATAAATAAACCATGAAAGTAATACATAGAACTGACAGGGTGAGTAAATGTTGGCAGTATTCTTCTTGTTTTCAGAGAACTGTTCCTTTAATTTGTATGCAAACTTGTGACATTTTGGCCTTACAAGAAACGTCCTTTCATTCACAACATGAATTTATGCATAGAGTGCCAAGTAAGCCAATCAAAAGAAGGCTTTACCTTTACACCCACTCTATTTACTTGAATAACTGACAGATTTTTGGTCTGAATCACCTTGTTGGAAGGAAAGAGCGCGCCGACGGCAGAGACCAGAAGTCACTTTCACATTTGACTTTCAGAGCCAAATGAATGCTGACTCCTACATTCTCCACCAGGCTATTTGAGCGCTGAACTTTTCAACTTGAAAGCTGTAAGCCGCTTTCTGAATAGTTTACGATATAGGGGTTTGGTATAAACAAACTGTAACCACAGTGCTAGTTGAACTGCGTTCAACCATGTGTGGTTTTTATTTTTCGAATAGTTCACCCAAAAAAGACCATTCTGTCATCATTTACAAACCTGTATGAGCTTATTTCTTCTGCTGAACCCAAAAGGAGATATTTTTGAAAAATAATGTTTTTGTTTTTGTCTATATAATGAAAGTCAGTGAGGCCCACAGAGGAAAGAAAGTAAGGTTTGGAACAACATAAGGGTGAGTAAATGATAACAGAAATTTTTTTTTTGGGGGGTGAATCAATATGATTTCTGGGAAATATCAAATAAACCAAAGAGCATTGTTGCCAGTTACTAAGGCAACAGGGTTGTTTGATTTACCCACATCTTATCATCCTTCTCTAAGGACAGTAATGGCTGACGATAGTAAGGCACTGGCAATGTAGTGCACATACAGTATCTGAAACTTGATTATAAATCCATTCATGCATGCATGCATTCGAACTTCCCTATGTTATTAAAGCCATATCAGTGCAGCACACAGTATTTGCACTTATAACCTCGCCATGGTATCTTTGCACGGGCCCTACAGTCTCCCATTCCTAGCACACATGGTTGAGTCCACACATTGGCACCAAATCCATTTTTCTCTCTACCATGTCTAAAGTCCATGCGCTCAGATCCAGTCCTCAAAGCTGCTTTCTGTTGCTGTAGGGGAAGTGGTGGCTTGGCTTTTTTTGTGTCCAAAATCTTAAAGACCATTTGAAGGAATCCAATTCAATCCTTCCCCTCAAGACAAGAAGCACAACTAATCTACTGTGGGTACCAGTGATGTTTGCTCATAGCTGTAATGTGCCATGTAATCTAGTTTTAGAAAAGTGATCACCTAACAGCTATTAGTAAGAATCACGTGATGGAGCTATGACAGATAAAGACCATTTAAAGTCACATGGAAGCTGTGATCATCTTTTCTTCACTGTTGTGACTTATATCCCAGAGAAATGGCATCTCAAATGGGAATAGAATGGAGGACGGGACTTGAATTTGTACATTAGGAATTGATTAGATGGTAGGTGTTGGCTAAATGCTGCGATTTCATAAGTGACAGGTTGCTATAGCTTTATTGGCAATACCTTGTGTCAGTGGACAAAAGGTTTGTTGCTGCAAGGAACGTGATAGCTGTTCATGAGTTCCTTGTTTGTCCTGAACAGTTAAACTGCCTGCTGTCCTTCAGAAAAATCCATCAGGTCTCACAAATTCTTTGTTTTTGCAGCATTTTTGTGTATTTGAATCCTTTCCAACAATGAATGTATGATTTTGAGATCCATCTTTTTTCACTGAGGACAACTGAGGGACTCATATCTAACTATTACAGAAGGTTCAAGCACTCACTGAACAATGAATTAATAGCCAGGGATGTAACCTTTTGAAAAGAATAAAGATGTATACATTTTTCTTATTTTGCCTAATTATCTTTTTTCATTTAGTACTGCCCTTCAGAAGCTACAGAAAATACTTACATGTTTCTCAGAAGACAAAATAAGTTAAATTGACCCTAATCTTCCAATTCAGTTTTAACCCCCTGGTTCTTAAATGGGTCATCCGATGCCCATTTTCCACAAGTTAATATGATGCTTTAGGGTCCAAATGAAAAGTTTGTAATATACTTTGATTAAAAATTCTCTATGGTAGTGTAAAAAAACACTAATTTTACCTGGTAAAAATGCCTCTGTTCTCAGCAAGCGATATCAGTACCTGGCCCTTTAAATGAAATTAACCTCTGCTCACCATGCCCTTCGGTTCTGTGGGGCGTGTCATTACATAGCACACAGGGTGTTGCCTAGACAACAGTTGGGGTTATAGTTGTATAGTTTGGGGGGAAATGGCACTTGGGGGGCTTTGAAGACACTGTACAACCCTATCCATTGAAAATGTACATAATATAATATAAAATAAAAATAAATTATAAGTGACTTAGAGCTATCTATTTTTTATTTGTTGTGTATCGCTTAACCTAAATAACTTTCTGTATATGCTATTTGCCATATATTTTGCAAATATTGTAAACGACTTTGACTTTATGATTGTATTTATGCCCATGTGGGAACTACGTGAATGATTCACTCGTCAATGAAACACTATTTATTTAGGTTATCTATTAATTAGACGAAATAAAATGAAATACATGTTAAATTCAACCTATAAACTGCATTCCAGTAAAAATCCCAGTCATGCAGCATAATAAAGCTTTATTGGCATGCCGAGCATGTACAATATCATTTACATTCAGAATGTTAAGTAAAGAGATCGAAATGAAGGGAAAAACAAAGAATATAAACGAATAATACAATTATTACGGAAAAAGAGGATCAGTTAATGGACAAGAATGTGGGATGCATAAAATGTTTCTTGTAGAGCTATTTTATTTGATGTACTTTATGTAATATTTATTCATGATAAACTTTTGAATGTCTTCTACTACTCTAAAAGACATAAAAGGAGTAAAAAGAGGTGATTTTATTTTAAGTTTTTCATTAAATATATACAAATAAACACTTAATATTTAAAAATAACTAGTGGTGGGCCGTTATCGGCGTTAACGTGCTGCATTAACGTGAGACTTATCGGGCGATAAAAAAAATATCGCCGTTAATCTATTCTCAAAGTTGGGTTGGGAGCTGGGTCTAAACTACACAAGCTATGATGACTTTCACTTTGATATTTTAGCACGGATGACGTATACCTAGACGAATTGCACTGTAGGGGGCGGCAACGAGTCTTCAACTTCTGTGAAATTACCACATCAAATGAGACGTGCAAACATGGATGCAGTTATGAAGCCGCTTCAGGGCAGGTGCGTGCGTTGTTAGACCCTTTTTACTGGGGCACGTGTCCCAGTGAAAATCTGCTGTGCCCCAGTAAAATCTCAAATTTGAGTTATAATTTACTTTGATAATCCCGAAATAAAGACATTAAACTATATGCAACAACTGAATTGACGCTTCTAAAAGCAACGCAGTTTAATCGAAGCACGGAGAAATCCATGCCCGTGCGCGTCTGTGTATTTACCGGCAACGCGCACGTCGCGCAGCCTTTTGCGCAGAAGTACTTGTCTTGGTTACACAAGTTTGTATAGGTAATTATGTTGTAAATGCAATTGTCAAGCAATTTGTGATGCATTTTGGAAACAGGAGAGGAGCGCCTGGTCTAATGCGCCACCTGGCCCGTTCTCGAAGACTTACTTTTAGTCATTATTTGGGTAGCACACATATTCTGAAAATGCCTTCAGCAGAATTCAAATTAGCCATTTTAATCTAGATTAATCTAGATTAATTCCAAGATTTAATCTAGATTAATCTAGATTTAAAAAATTAATCTATGCCCACCCCTAAAAATAACACAACAGAAAATACAAATAGGTAGGAGGTTTCACAGGTCTATGACACCCCCCTCCAGGTTTACAGAAATGGTTTTACCCAGTTCTTAGGCAGCCAATGAGATTGTGATCTGAATCACGTGTACTTTACGTGTATTTAACACGTTTTTTTTTCACGCATACTTCACGTGTTAAGTACACGTTAAATACACGTAAAGTACCGTGAAATACACTTAAAGTACATGTTAAGAACTCCCAGGAGGTCACATGACAGTCAGCCATGGGTGGAGCTAAGTCTCCTCAGGTGCACTAATCAGTATTTAGCTGCTGTTGTTTGGAGTGTGTGCAACATGCTGCTGAAGCTAACATTGCCTTTCCTTTCCCACAAAGAGAGCTTCCTTTAGAATTGATGTGTTCCTGACTTTGTAAGTTTATTCCTTTTGTGTTTGGTTATTTTGTTTTAATTTGTTGGAGTTACATTAATTGTATCTAAGATTTGTTTGCCATTTATTGTCTTTTGTTCTTAGAAACCATACAACTCTATCTGTGTCATGCCACCCTGGCTTAAATCTTATGCCTCTAATGATGAATAAAATGCATGGACTGAGTACTGGATTCATCTGTGTTTTAATGGACACCCCATCCTGGTAGCACATTCCTCAACCAACCCTAAATCCATAGCAAACTTTACATGGTCCTTCGAGCCGGAGAGGCTGCTAGGATGGAGAAGGATGATGAATCTGGATCTGGTAGACCTAAACGGATATTGAAACCACCTAGATGGCATCAAGATTACTTACTTACTCAGCCACAGCAAAATGTGCCAGCTTCTACGCAAAGACAAGTAACTTCTGATCAAGTTCCTATGGATGCATCACAGGGAGCTTCCATTTCTGAGACTCGTGAGGAGGTGAGAGTTCTTGCTGACGATATAAAGCATATAAAGGGAATTTTATCAGAGTTGAGCCAGGCAATGAGAGCAATGCAGTCAAGAAGTAGAAGTTCTTCCTTTTCTGTGAGTTCTGAGCAAAGTTCTAATCACACATCTCCTGTTGTTAACCATCAAGATGATGATGCCAGAGCTCCTATAGTCCGTGAACTGGGTGAATGTTTGAGACAACATGTGATGAGGCAAAATGTGATGCTAATGTATCTATATCCCCACCTAAGCTCAACAGACAAAATACACTCCCTCCTTCACCTCAGTCTATGCTTCCAGCACCACTACCACAAGAAGGGCGAGGGTTATTAGAGCCATGTTCTCGACACCTTGCTGATTCACAAATACCGACTATATCAGTTACTACAGATCATACTCACTCACAGTTCCAGACTTCGATGAATCCTCCTGTAATGAGTATTAATCCAGCTCATTTGAGTAATGTTCCCTCTTGGTTGTCATCTGGTCAACAGCCATTATATCCATATACACCCAATGATCAGCATGTGTCACGAAGTGGTATGCCTCTTCCTAGTCAAATGCAGGGCCAAGCAATATTTCCATGGATGTTTCCAAATTATCCAGTGCCCTTTTCTACTACTTATGGTCCATTTGTTCATCCGAGCCCTGTCTTTCCAATGGCAGTACCATCTTCAATGAGTCAACTTCCTTCGATACCTCCAGTTCCGATTAGACCAGTAGAATCATCCTATAGACCCTCAAATGTGACTGAAATGAGCAATGTTCCTGTGTCTGCGCCTCAGACATCATTTAGACCTTCATCAGTGATCCCTAATAGAGATTTAACTATGAGTCAATCAGTAGCAGCAGCAGCTTATGTTCAGCCCCTTTTACCAACTGTGACTTCAAGACTAGGTCCAATCGAAAGACCTTCATTTCCATGCTTTAAAAGTAATGATCCACAGGAATTTGCAATGTTAAATATGGCGCTGAAGAATCTACTGCCTTCTGAGGAAACGGAACAGTACAAATATCATATCCTTTTGGATCACTTAAAGCTAGATGCTGCTCGACACTTAGCCTTGGCATATGCTCATGACCCCCAGCCTTATAGTACAGCACTGAAAGCTCTTCAAAGAAAATATGGCCAGCCTCATCACTTAGTGTTGCGGGAGATGGCCTCCATTCAGAGCCTTCCAGCTATTCGTTCTGGGGATTCCACTGGATTCAGTCAGTTTGCATTATGAGTCCAAGCTCTCGTAGGCATGCTTCAGTCATGGGGTCAGGATGAAGGGGAGAAGGAATTGGCATGTGCTTCTCATGTTCATCAGCTTTTAAGTAAACTTCCAGCACATCATGTTTCTAGCTTTGCTAGACATATTCGAAATGTCAAACCAAACATTCCTTATAATCTGGTGGATTTTGCCAAATGGCTGGAAGAAGAAGCTGAATGTCAGAGTTTAGTAGTCCAAGTATCCGATCAGTCAAAAGGGGCACCCAAGTTTCAAGTGAGAGAAGGGAAACCAATGAGGTCTTCATTTCCTACAGCTACTTTCCTGCAGGGCATAAATCAAGATGAAAGCTGTAACCGACAAGAAAGAATAATTCCATCTAACAATTCTCATAGCAAGCCACGAGAGGAAACCAAGTCATTTTGTGCCTTTTGTGGTAATCAAGCCCATCACCTGAGTCAGTGTCCAGAATTCCAGCAGTTCGATGTAGACGCTAAGAGGAAATGGATCCTTGATAATGGCCGTTGTTGGAGATGTGGTCGAAGACATCGTTCATCTAAGTGTGACTTGAAGAAGCATTGTCCCTCCTGTAAAGAGCGCCATCTAGGAGTTCTGCATGATGTCAACATTCGTAAGCCTGGTTCTGGCATATTCTATTTGAGCAGACCAAGTGGTCTTAACGCTGTACTTTTGAAGGTGGCAAAAGTTATTTTGAGTTATCAAGGAAGAACTTTGGAGACCTACGCCATTCTTGATGATGGTTCTGAAAAAACTATGCTGCTTTCTTCTGCTGCAGAAATGCTGGGTCTAAATGGGGCGGCTGAGTCCCTGAAGTTGCGAACCATTCGACAGGGTTCTGAGGAAATTAAGGGCTCCACTGTTACCTTTTCAATTTCTCCAGCATCCTTCCAGCAAAAGAAATATCAGATAAGAGCAGCATTTACATCTAAGATGTTGGATTTACCTGAACAGACCTATCCTGTCCGTACTCTCCAACGATGTTACCAACACCTTAGAGGTCTTCCGCTTGAAGAATTCAATCAGGTTAAGCCTCTGTTGCTAATAGGAGCAGACCATCCTCACCTGTTATGTTCTATTGAACGAGTGGTATTTGGTCCTGCTGGAAGCCCTGCTGCATTGCACACTCATTTAGGATGGGTATTGCAGGGTCCTACTACTCTGATACCAGAAACAACTTCTACCACTCAGTGTCATTTCCTAGCTGTTTCGACTAATGATCAGTTGCAGAAGGATGTAGAAAGATTGTGGCAGGTTGATGTCCTACCTTTTTCCCAGACACCAAAGGCTGCTTTACGATCAAAGCAAGATCAAGAGGCCCTTGAATGCCTGGAGTTGAGAACAGAATGCCTAGAGATCGATGGAGTTGTGAGATATGCTACACCCTTGCTTAGAGCCAAATATGCACCCAAATTGAAAGCTCCCCAGCAATCAGTAATGCCAACATTGCGTCGCACAGAACGACAGCTTGCAAAGAATCTAGTGCGTGCAGTAATTTATAATCGGGAGATTCAGAAACTTGTGGAAACTGGCTATGTGAAAAGGTTGACTCCAGAAGAGACTGCTCTCACAGAGGAAGCTTGGTATGTACCCCATCATTTAGTTGAGCACAATGGGAAGCATCGCTTGGTCTTTGATTGTTCCTATCAATATAATGGTGAAAGTCTGAATTCCTGTTTGTTGCCTGGTCCTACCTTGGGTCCGTCTCTTCTTGGAGTTCTGCTTCGTTTCAGAGAACACCAATTCGCAATTAGTGGCGATATCAGAGCTATGTTCCATCAAGTTCGGTTACTGCCTTCGGATAGACCTTTATTACGTTTTTTGTGGAGAAATATGACCAAAGATGCTCCAGCTGATGTATATGAATGGCAAGTTTTGCCATTTGGTACCACATCAAGTCCTTGTTGTGCTATTTATGCCCTTCAGAGACATGTTCAAGGTTTCTCTGCAAACTATCCAGAAGTTCAAGATTCAGTCCTTAACTCATTCTACGTGGATAATTGCTTGCAAAGTTTTCCCACCATAAGTGAAGCAAAGGAAATGACCTCAAAATTGCGTTCCATCTTGAGTGAAGGGGGCTTCGAGATTAGACAGTGGATAAGTAATCAGACTTCTGTGATTGACCACTTACCAGAGGAAGCTCGTTCCCTTCAGACTGAATTGTGGCTGAGCCATGACTGTAATGATCCATGTGAGGGTACACTTGGACTGAGCTGGCATTGTATGCAAGATACTCTAGGGTATAAACATCGTCCTGTAGAATACCAGACTTTGACTTTGCGAATTTTGTATCGCATCCTTGCTCGTCAATATGATCCTTTAGGATTTATTATTCCCTTCACTACACGTGCTAAGATTATGCTCCAGCAATTGTGGATCAAACCAGGAAGAGGATGGGATGATCCAGATGTTCCTGAAGGCATTAAAGTGAATTGGATAGCCTGGGAGAAAGAGCTATCGGGCTTGAGTAAACTCCAAGTTCCTCGATGGTATGGATTAGTAGCATCAGGTGAAGAGATGAGGGAACTGCACATATTTTGTGATGCATCGGAGCAGGCTTATGAAGCTGTTGCCTATCTTCGCCTTTCAAATGTGAGTAAAGTTGTCATCTCATTTGTTATGGCTCGATCTAGAGTTGCCCCAAAGAAGATCATATCCATCCCTCGTCTGGAGCTATGTGCTGCTCTGTCTGGATCTCAGCTGGCAAATCTCTTAGTAAAGGAACTTTCTGTGCCCCTTCATCAAGTTACACTCTGGTCCGATTCAACTACAGTCTTGACATGGATCCACTCTGAATCTTGCCGGTATAAGGTATTTGTAGCTAACCGTATCACTGAGATTTTAGATCACACTACACCAGAACAATGGAGATATGTGGACACTGGAAACAACCCGGCCGATGATTTAACTAGAGGAAAGAGGTTGGCTGAGTTGTCTCCTAATAGTCGCTGGTTTCGAGGACCTTCCTTCCTCACACTACCTCCTCATCAATGGCCTAAGTACCCAAGTATTGCTTCTGATGATGTGTCATTAGAATTGCGGAAACCTTTGTTTTGTGGCCAGACACAAGTTTCATCAAGCCTTTCCGAATTACAAACTTCCCAATTCAATACTTGGTCAAATCTAGTTGAGTATACCATTGAGAACTTTTCTCCTAATTCTACACCAGAGAACAGACTCAGTCAGAATCAAGCAGAGCTGTTGCTCCTTCGTCATGCACAGCAAGAGGATTTTCCTGAGGAGTGTAAGTTACTCCAACTAGGCCAGGATGTTTCCAAAGGGAGTAGACTTGTTGAATTGGCACCTGAGTATGACCCTGTGACATGTCTTATAAGAGTAGGAGGACGCCTTCGCCAGAGCAAGGACTTGGAGTTAGAATCTCTCCACCCAATAGTTTTGGATCCTAAGAATCATATTACTAAGCTTCTGATTGCAGATCTTGACTCAACTCTGTGTCATCCAGGTCCACAACGTGTTTTTGCTCAACTTAGAAGAAAATATTGGGTTCTACGAGGACGGCAAGCAGTAAAATCAGTTCAACGATTATGTTGTGAATGTCGGAAATGGAAAGGTTCTCCTTCAGTTCCTAGGATGGCGGATCTACCTTCCTCTAGACTTCGGCTTTATAAGCCCCCATTTTGGTCAACGGGTATGGACTGTTTTGGCCCTTTCAGTATTAGTGTGGGTCGTAGACATGAGAAACGGTGGGGTCTTCTATTTAAATGTCAAACAACACGATGTGTCCATCTTGAACTTCTATCTGGCTTGGATACAGACAGTTTCTTACTAGCTCTCTGACGTTTCATAGCTCGCAGAGGTCGGCCCTATGAACTCATATCGGATCAAGGAACTAATTTCCGGGGAGGAGAGCGAGAGCTCAGAGAGGCTTTTGATCAGCTTAGCCCTGCTCTCCAGGAACGGCTTTCCCAGTTTCAGATACGTTTCAACTTCAACCCTCCATATTCTCCACACTTTGGAGGTTGCTGGGAGAGAGAGGTCAGATCCATTAAGACAGCCTTACGAGTGACACTGGGTACACAGATACTTTCAGAAGAAGTTTTATATACAGTACTTGTTGAAGTAGAAGAGCTGCTAAACTCTAAACCCCTTGGATATGTATCCTCTAATATCTCAGACCCGGATCCTATAACTCCCAATATATTGTTGATGGGGCGGCGAGATGCTTCCCTTCCTCAAGTAATATATGCAAACTCAGAAATTCTTTCACGCAGGAAGTGGAGGCATAGCCAAGTACTGGCTGACAGATTTTGGCAGAGTTTTATCAGGGATTACCTTCCTTCTCTTCAAGGTCGGCAGAAGTGGAAAAAGGATGGGCAATCAATTTCATGTGATGCTGTAGTTATGGTAGTGGAACCTCAGCTTCCACGGGGACTTTGGCCTATAGGAACTGTCATAAAGACCTTACCAAGCTCTGATGGTAGGATAAGGGTTGTGGAAGTTCTTATTGACGGAAAACGCTATGTACGCCCTGTCAGTCGCCTGGTGGTACTTACCAAGTTTTCAGATGACTCGGAATAATAACTGTACAGAATTCTTTAAGTGCAAATATTTTTTCATATTTGGGGGCGGCTGTTAAGAACTCCCAGGAGGTCACATGACAGTCAGCCATGGGTGGAGCTAAGTCTCCTCAGGTGCACTAATCAGTATTTAGCTGCTGTTGTTTGGAGTGTGTGCAACATGCTGCTGAAGCTAACATTGCCTTTCCTTTCCCACAAAGAGAGCTTCCTTTAGAGTTGATGTGTTCCTGACTTTGTAAGTTTATTCCTTTTGTGTTTGGTTATTTTGTTTTAATTTGTTGGAGTTACATTAATTGTATCTAAGATTTGTTTGCCATTTATTGTCTTTTGTTCTTAGAAACCATACAACTCTATCTGTGTCATGCCACCCTGGCTTAAATCTTATGCCTCTAATGATGAATAAAATGCATGGACTGAGTACTGGATTCATCTGTGTTTTAATGGACACCCCATCCTGGTAGCACATTCCTCAACCAACCCTAAATCCATAGCAAACTTTACAGTACACCTATTTGACGTGTTAAAATTCGCGTGTATTTGAACCATTTGGCTTTCCATACTGGCAGAGCAGAGTACTGAGAGAGACGAACGCATTGTGTTTACTGTGTTTACTGTGGAGACTAACGCGGTGTGTTTACTGTGGAGACTAACGCTATGTGTTTACTGTGGTAAAGACATGAACGTGATGTGCTTGTGGAGACTAATGTGATGTGCTTACTGTGTTTACTGTGGTAAAGACATGAACGCGATGTGTTTACTGAGGTATAGCTGATTGAACAAGAGCAAAAAAAGGATCGGTTAACATAACTTACCCCGTCCTTATATTGAAATACACAAACGTGAGTGTTATAGTCTTTACTCATTTGCAGTTGCTGGCTGTAAACACGTTTGTAGGTATTGCGTTAAGGTTACATCTTAATCATTAACAGACACCATTTTAAACCATCTAGCGTTACAAAGCTAAGCTTTATACTGACCCTCGTTTATAAAGCAGTATGGTGAGAAATGATTCACGTAAACATGAACCCATTTAGAATAGATCACGGTCACATTCCCTCAGTGCTGTCAGTTTTCAGTCAGGGCGGGTCTATGCTAAAACACTGCTGTCTATCAACTATTGCAGGAGCGGCCTCTCTTATGCCACAACGACAGGCATCTGAGAACGGCTCGATATGAGAAGAGGCAAATTATTTTACTGAATTAAAAGAAAACTACTGGGCGGATCTTTGTCATTCTAGAGTGGTTGTGTACACACTGTCACAGGGAGGGTCAGAGACGTGCGGATCCATTTGCAGCATTTATTTGATACAAAACAAACACAAAGGGGCAGGCAGAAATCGTGGTCAAACACAGGCAGAAGGTCGGGGCTGGCAGCAAGAATCAAACACGGGGGGGGGAGTCCAGGAATCAAAACACAGGGAAAACAAACTCGGGAAGAAACGCTCGGAAATACAGACCATACGGAACAATAAGACTTCGCAGAGTGGCTGTGTGTGTGTGAAGCTTAAATGCAGTCAGTGTGATGAGGTGCAGCTGTGAGCAGTAATCAGTAAAGTGAGAGCAGGTGAATGCAGTGATTGGTGCAGTGGCTTGTGGGAAATGAAGTCCATGAAGTGTGGTGCAAGAGTTCAAGATGACAGGATAGACCAGATACGTGACAGAGCCCCTCCCCAAGGAGCGGCTTCCAGACGCTCTAACCACCTAATACAACCTGGAGGGTGGTGGAGCGGAGGCGGAACAGGGGGAGGGATGGAGGGCCAGGTCCATGTAGGGGTGCTGGAACCATGAACTGAGGCGGAGCCGACGGAGGGAGAAGCCATGGTGGAGGAAGGGTTGGCTCCTGCATGGGGCCGACCGACGGAGGTGGAGCAGGTGGAGCCCGAGGCGGAACCGGAGAGTCGATGGTCCTAGGTGACACCGAGGATCCGGAGGGCCAAGACGGAGCCCAAGGCTCTGGCGACCCCGGCGGAGATGGAGGTCCGGAGGTACGCAGCGGAGCCGGAGTGACAGAGGATCGAGGCTGTGCCCACGGGAGGGAGGAGGTCCACAGAGCCGGCAGGACGGAGTGACGAGGCGCAGCCGGAGGAGTAGAGTCCAGAGGCGAAGGTGGGGCGACGACTGACCGGGGCGGAGCCGGAGAGACGATGGAGCCCGGAGGAGCTGGTGGGCCGACGGCCGACAACGGAGACGAGGGAGCACAGAGCCGGGGTGGAGCCGCAGGGTCGGAGGGCTGAGGTGGAGTCCAGGACTCTGAGACTGGAGGTGATGGTGAGGGATCCTTCAGTCTGGACATCGATGGAGACTGGCAATCCCACTGCGAGTCCTCTGCACCGAAGGTGGGATGTGGGTGAGCAGAGGGACTGTCAGGAGACAGAGGTGGCGGGACTGGAGCAGCAGGGAGGGCGGGTGGGAACCCACACAGTCCATACATGGCCTCCGTGGCCAGAACCGGGCAGACAGGAATCTCAGGACGACTGGATGGAACCAGCGGAGGCTCTGGAAGGCCGGGCGGAACCAGCGGAGGCTCTGGAAGGCCGGGCGGGACCAGCGGAGGCTCTGGAAGGCCGGGCGGGACCAGCGGAGGCTCTGGAAGGCCGGGCGGGACCAGCGGAGGCTCTGGAAGGCCGGGCGGGACCAGCGGAGGCTCTGGAAGGCCGGGCGGAACCAGCGGAGACTCTGGAAGGCCGGGCGGAACCAGCGGAGACTCTGGAAGGACCAGCGGAGACTCTGGAAGGCCGGGCGGGACCAGCGGAGACTCTGGTAGGGCAGCCATCTTGTGCAATGGCTCTGGAAGGGTGGCCATCTTGAGAGCAGACTCTGGAAGGGCAGCCATTTTGCGAACAGACTCTAGAAGGGAGGTCATCTTGTGAAAAGACTCTAGAAGGGAGGCCATCTTGCTTACAGACTTGGGTGGTTGCTCTTCTAGATCACCCACAGTTAAAGGTGAGCCAGCCATTTGAAGTGCAATGTCCAAGTAGTGTTCTAAAGCCCAATGAGGTTCATAAAGTGGCATTGAGGAGCGGAGTGGTTCAGAAAGTCCTCCATGAAAAAATATCATCAGACACAGATTATCCATAGAAGTCTGCTTAACTAATTCCACAAAGTCCATAACGTAATCCTCAATAGACCGCTCACCCTGCTTGAGACGCATGATCTGTACAGCTGAATCCATGCTGGAACCGGATGACACCATACTCGCTGCTGGATCCTTGTAGCGGCGAAGTCTTCTGTCACAGGGAGGGTCAGAGACGTGCGGATCCATTTGCAGCATTTATTTGATACAAAACAAACACAAAGGGGCAGGCAGAAATCGTGGTCAAACACAGGCAGAAGGTCGGGGCTGGCAGCAAGAATCAAACACGGGGGGGAGTCCAGGAATCAAAACACAGGGAAAACAAACTCGGGAAGAAACGCTCGGAAATACAGACCATACGGAACAATAAGACTTCGCAGAGTGGCTGTGTGTGTGTGAAGCTTAAATGCAGTCAGTGTGATGAGGTGCAGCTGTGAGCAGTAATCAGTAAAGTGAGAGCAGGTGAATGCAGTGATTGGTGCAGTGGCTTGTGGGAAATGAAGTCCATGAAGTGTGGTGCAAGAGTTCAAGATGACAGGATAGACCAGATACGTGACACACACACTCCCAACACACATTTCAGTTTCAAACAGCTTGTAAAAGGACATATTGCACCGGATGACCCATTTAATGCATTGTTTATTGCATTCGTTCTGAAGCATCAGTGAGCATTTGAACCTTGTGTAGTAGTTGCATATGAGTCCCTCAGTTGTCCTCAGTGTGAAAAGATAGATCTGTAATGTTAGCCTGAAGTTAGCTCATTCATGTTTGTTCTTATCATTTCCAGTCAGGCAGGTGAAATATTAGGCTAATATCTTAATTAATACTGCTCGTACCCATCTATAGCACCTAATCACTTAAGTTTGGGATTTTGATAATGCTGACTTTGAAAAACGTATTGATATGCACCTTTTCCTCAGCACAGAAGTAAGCCTATAGGTGAGACTTTCAGTTCATTACCACTATAGGGAAATAACGAAAAAAAAAAAAAACAACGTTCAGTAAACGGTTACACGGTTTGCCCTATAAACCCATGAGTTCATAATTAAGATAACTTAGCTGTTTTTTACAACTAAAAATAGCTAGAGGCAATAAGACCTGAAGACACACCCATACAATTTGCAAATGGCCACAACTCACGCCCACCCTTACAGCAAAAAAAAGGGTGGATAAATCATAACATTTTGGAGGTCCATGAAACAAAAAGATAGATCCCCATCACCAACTACAACTAATTTTAATCATTTTAATTCGAAACAAATATTTACTTAAAACCAAAATATAAAATATATTAGTAGCCTACCTATATACTAACAGATTGAATAATTCGTTAATTTACAGTTAATTTACGAACAATTCATTTCTTAAAAAAGATCAGTTACAGGGTTTTGAAAAGAATAGGCTTGTGGTTAAAGAACGCAGCACTTGTATTTTATTCTTACTGATGTTTATGTAACAGCCCCGCCTCGTTTCCAACCTTCTCAATCTCTGTTGGAAGGACTGAGATTGTCCCTCAGTGGATGCTGAAGGTTATGCTCAGATGCTGCGCTCACACGCGCGCGTTGCTCACACTCCGCCTGGACTCAAACGGATATGGGTTGCTCCTGCTAAGTGTAGTTTAACACCTCCACAAAACCAGGAAAAGCTTACTTACATCATGCTCACCTTCTTTTAATCGCCAAAATGAAATGTCCTCGTGGAAGTAGTCGTACTCGCCGGTTTACAGTGCTTGTATCCACCCGTGGAGCTGTAATTGAGACAGAAGAGGAATACAGTTACAGTCGCTCGGATGGACAAGTGTATCCGATGGAGAAAAGTGGATTTAAAATCTAAGAAACGGGATACTTCCGCTCTTTGCATCAAAGTTGCGGGTTTGAAGGTACAGCACGGCATTTCTCTTCTCTCTCGTGTGTGAACTACTTATTTCTCTTCTTGAATAATTAGAAAGCATAGTAGAGCTGCTAATTAATAGAGATTCGCTGAGGCTGACACTTTCAGAGAAACTTTATTCCACTGCGTGAGGGAAAAACAAGCATTTGTTTTAGACGAGTAGGTGTGAACTGCTGGCTGTAATCTTTTCCAATTAATTCAACCGCCTTTCAAAGTGACAAAATTGCTGTAATTTCTCTATGCGTACGATAATGTGTGAGCGTGTATTTGACAGGGAGCGAACGAGAGAGAGAGAATTAGAGGGTAAGGGATAGAAAATTGGGTTGTAACACGTTTTATATAGACATTGTCACTGTTGTTTTCAAGAAATCTGAACTTAGAGTCGTTTAATTTCAGAGTTGTAGTTTTTAGGTCTTACATTATATTAGACTTCAACTACTAATTAGTTTTACTGCATATATATATATATATATATATATATATATATATATATATATATATATATATATATATATATGTATGTGTGTGTGTGTGTGTGTGTGTGTGTGTGTGTGTATGTATATATATATATATATATGTGTATGTGTGTGTGTGTGTGTGTGTGTATATATATATATATATATGTGTGTGTGTGTATGTACATGTATGTATGTATGTATGTATGTATATATATTTGTGTATGTAAGTGTATTTATATATATATATATGTATGTATGTATGTATGTATATATATATATATAGGTCAAACGGCACTAAGTATGCAATTATGTTAATCAAACGTGTCATTATACATAAATTCGTTAAAATATATCACAATATAAGTAGTATGCAGTATGTAATATACCTATACAGTATAATTATGAAATATAGATAGACCGATAAATAGACTTCTGTACTAGAGACAGTAAATAATAGGAAATTATAGGAAGAAAAGAGACAGTGGGTGGCTGATGTTCATACAGTACACTGTTTATTTGGAGTCCCGCAGTAACCCTAATCATAACCATAATCATAACCCCAATGTTTGCAGCAGATCTATACCTAAAGAGTTGTGTACACAATAGTTACACTGTATCAAATGCAATACATTTTAATCTAAATGGGACACCTAACATAACATAAAGTGTGACTTGTGTTTGTTCCTGTAAACACAACAAACTAATCTAAAGATACATGCACATCTTGAATTGTTTTGATTCAAAATCCCATTACAAACAAACACAATCACAAATTATTGATATGGGGAAAATGAAAAAGTGTAATTTAGTTGAACTGTGACGCATATTTCTAACTCGGCAGGGAGTGTCAACTCTGAGACAGCCTTCATGATCAGAACTGCCATTGAGAAGGCTAAAGAGGCAATTATGTGGAAAAACCAATAAGTGCTGGTCCCTTTACACAAGAGTGGGTTATATCTGTGATGATGGTGTTTCTGTATAGGTTTTTCCCAGCAGAATGCGTTTTTGTTTTACTATCATATTGAATGGTTTAGGTGATGACATATTGCACATTTGTTCATTTGTGTGGCACATCTGCCGACGAGGCGCTGCTTAGACCATGAGTGATGTTACATGCAAGGTGCGGCAAGGTTCAAGCGCTCTTGCCGGTGTCTCTTCCCCTTACGTATCTTTCTGATTTCCGTAATCAGTCAAGGCAGTGTAAAATGACCAATGTGATGTGTTCAAATGGAATTTGCAACATGCTACAATTTAATATAAAACTTTGATTGTAAATACAGTGGTGGCCTAAATTATTAGAACACTGTGGACACAAAATGATCATATCTCTTTGTGGAGTACTGGCTGTTGTCAGACTCCTTGTGCAAACAAAAATCTCACTGGATTATTACAACTAATGGCAAAATGAATGTTTGGAAATGTAAACTGAAAATAGAAATAACTGACTTAAAAAGATTTTTTAGCTGGTGAAAATATTAGTGTTCTAATAATTTTGGCCACCGCTGTATATTTCACCCATCTCAAGGATGTCGTTTGAAAACGGTATGACTTTGTTCCTTCAGTGGGACACAAAAATGAGATATTTAAGAAAAAAAATCATCTCTGTGCTTATTTTTCCATGCATTGAAAGTCAATGGGGTCCTGTGTTGTTTTGGAACCCATTTACATATATTGAATGGAAAAAAGGAATCTCTTCAAGATTTACCTTGCTCCTTCTATCCCAAAGCCATAAGAAATGCAACATGCTACAATTTGATATAAAACTTTCATTGTAAATACAGTGGTGGCCAAAATTATTAGAACACTGTGGACACAAAATGATCAGATCTCTGTGTGAAGCACTGGCTGTTGTCAGACTCCTTGTGCAAACAAAAATCTCACTGGACTATTACAACTATTTTATGTTAAAATGAATGTTTGGAAATGTAAACTGATATTTTCTACTGACACACTACAGCAAAAGATAGAAATAACTGACTTATAACCATTTTTTAGCTGGTGAAAATACTAGTGTTCAAATAATTTTGGCCACCACTGTATATTTCACCCATCTCAAGGATGTTGTTCCAAACCGGTATGACTTTATTTCTTCAGTGGGACACAAAAATTAGATATTTTAGAAGAAAATAAAACATTTCACTGCTTTTTTTCCTTGTGTTGAAAGTCAATGGGGTCCTGTGTTGTTTTGGAACCCATTTACATACATTGCATGATAAAAAGGAATCTCTTCAAGACTTACCTTGCTCCTTCTATCCCAAAGCCATAAGAAATGCAACTGCGAACACAAAAATGTAACAAAAATTTCACTGGATTATTACAATTAATGGCAAAATGAATGTTTGTAAATGTAAACTGATATGTCTTACTGACACACTACAGCAAAAGATATAAGAGAAATAACTGACTTAAAACCATGTTTTAGCTGGTTAAAATAGTGTTCTAATAATTTTGGCCACAGAATTTCACCTAAAAATGAAATATTTGCCATCTCAAGTATGCCGTTTCAAACCGGTTTGACTTTTTTTCTGCAATAGAACACAAAAATGAACACATGCTATGAAAGTAAATGGAGTCCTGTGTTGTTTTGAAACCCATTTACATATATTTCATGGAAAAAAAGAAACTTTCTATCTCAAAGCCATAAGAAATGAGCTATTCATGTCATAAAATATACCTTGATAAGACAAGTAGATCTTTGTTCTGAGTTTGATATCCTTTAGATGGCCAGAATGGCTTCATTTGTCATGAAATGCAAATTAATTTCACCCATTTCCACATTAGGGCTATAATAAATTTAGTGCTGAGCTCCCACGAATTTTGCAAAATCTGCTAAATATGGAAAGAAAAACAACTGCTCACTATGCAGTTTCCTTTTTTCCTCAATTTGCCTGAGACGGGGGATACTACAAGCCCGTTTGTTGTGATATTTTATGGAGTGCTTTCACCTCCCCGGGTCCGCTTATTATTTATCTGATACTGCTTATGTTTCTGTCTGTTTTCTTGGACATCGTACAAGGGAAACAGTAGGGAGGGAGGAGACTACTGTCCTAGTTAGTCAAGTCACATCCAGAGTTCAAACACAGGCTTTTCAGGACAGCTGTGCGAACGATCACCCATAAATAAAGTATGGACTTTACACAGTGTGCCATGCGGCGCAAGGCTATGGCCCTGTGCTTTCTAATGAAAGCCGCTGCTCAGGTGTTCCAATAAGAAATTGATTTTTCATGCCAAAACTTAGTGGCACACACTGTGCAATCTGGTTGATTTGATAAGAAACACACCGTGATACAAGACTTAAATTTTGGATTTCTTTCATTAAAAAGTCTCGTCTTTGCTTCTAGGGTCTCGGCTTGGCTTCAACCATCTGATGGAAGTCTTCACGGAGTATGCCTATAATGAAAGCTTCTTTGAAAATGGATCCCGGGGTTTCAATGGCACGGAACAAGGGGGGCGGCACCAGTACAATTATTACGCCATGCTTCTCACGCTGCTCATTTTCGTCATTGTCTTCGGCAACGTGTTGGTGTGTATGGCCGTATCAAGGGAGAAAGCTCTGCAGACCACTACCAACTACCTGATAGTCAGCCTGGCTGTAGCTGATCTGCTGGTTGCCACACTTGTTATGCCATGGGTGGTTTACCTTGAGGTAAGTATCAGCATGATCGGATGCTAAAATGATTTAACAGTAAACCATCTGTGGTTTATATTAATGCAAGGACAGATTATTAAATTACACATGATTAGACTGTAATTTCTTTTGCCAGCTTCTTCATAACTCATTAGAGTCCATCTGGGCGAGAATTAACTAAAAAGAGCTGCAGGCAGCATCTTAAACCTCATTCTAGCCAATCAGTTTGCAGTAGCCACCAGCACATGTCTAATTCTAGAAAATCTGATCCTGGCCATGGGTTAGTAGTTATTTTCAACCAAGAGAAGCCTCCCTGGTGTATGTCACTGAGCCATACATATTAGCAGAGCTATCAGATATCAAGTAAAATCCATAGGTTTGTAACGTACATATAGACCACAATTCTTGCCTCGAGAATAATGCAAGCAGGTTGATTGTGTGAGCGCAAACTGAGCTCTGAACAATGGGTCAAAAGTGCCACTTCATATGCAGCACATTCAATTTACAGCATTATTATAACTCTCTGTATTAAATTAGCATTTTGATATCTTGTGATGCGTTGTTTCTCCTCCTAAAGGGCAGCAGCGAGTAACTGCAATCTCAGTCAATAGCTTAGGTCATCATTTATTTAGTTTGAATTAAGGAGCGCTATTGTGAGATGGTTGAAATGTTTATTAGCTAAATAAACATTGCTGTTGTTGCACTGCGATATTAAAGTTCTCAGTATTATTATTAGGGACCATGAGATCATCATTTCAAAAGATAATTTCCGTAAACAACTTCAGAGTATCTTCAGAACACAGTGACAATGAGTCATGAAAATAACCTAGCAAGAACTTACGAATAAAATCAAGTGCTTTAGCTTAGCTGCAGGGTCGGGGCAAATTGACAATTTAAGAAATGTTCTCTTTTCGGTTCATTAATATGAATTTGAATTGAATTAGCCACGCCTAAAGCATGTTGAATTGGAAATGATTCAGTGCCTCACTTATAAAATCAGTCCTTCAACTGCTGACACAACAATGTAATGGGCAAACTACCACTAACAAGATTCAAAATTTCAAAAATTATTCAAATTCAATTCAGAACGTATTTGTCACATACACAGAATACAGTACAACTCGCAGTAAAATGTCAGCTTATGTCATGGTTCATTCATATAGCAGTGGAATTCCATCAATCCATTTATTCTTCACACTGCTTGTCCTCTGTAGGTTGCTGAATACATTTCATTCTATTTAAATCTTTTGTCCTTCATGGGATGGTTCACCCAAAAATGAAAATTACCCCATGATTTACTCACCCTTAAGCCATCCTAGATATATATGACTTTCTTTTTCAGATGAATACCATCGGGGTTATATTAAAAAATGTCTTGGTTCTTCCAAGCTTTGTAATGGCAGTGAATGGGTGTTGAATTTTTGAAGTCCAGTAAAGTGCATCCATCATGCTACACATGGCTCCAGGGGATTAATAAAGGCCTTCTAAAATTAAGCAATGCGTTTGTGTAGGAGTGTTAATTTTTCGTCAACATTTTTTCACAGACTAAAACAAGATGATAATGAAACAAAACTTGGTCTGAATGACAAAAACTATGACATTTTTGTCAACGAATAAAAAGACGAAAATGTTTGGGTGGGATGATTTGGGAAAAGATTCATTCAGAACGAATCTGCTGTTTGGTTAGGAGGTTAGATGCATATATTTGAACTGTAACGTAGCATATATTTATCTATCTGGCGGGACATAAGCTGGCATACACTTGCTGTATGTCTCATAAAACAATATCTGGGAGTAAGAGAAAAGCAGACATATGGATAAATTTGATGATGCAAAAGAGAACTTGATTCAGTCCTTTTTTCTGAGAGCAGACACCAAAGCAGTGCGTCTCACACAGCATACGTGCTCTTTCGCGCCTCATGAACGGATAAATATACACTAAATGATGTTAAATTGTCCATTTTTACTAGTACTCATGTAAACACACTCGTAAACAGTTGGGAGAATATTGGACGTGTATCAGTACATTGCTTCAGTGCATTCGGCTAATTTACAGCAGGCTATAGTTACTATTGTCTGTGGCATTGATGTTAATCAAGCAACAAAAGAAAGACAAAAAAAAAAACACTCACTGCTCTTGACTGAATCACTTTAGTAGCCCTAATAAAAATTATTTTACATATATTTATATATATATGCTTGAAAGAACAAAGAATGTGGTAAACTATTTGTTTTAAAGAATGAATAATAACCACCATATTCTTGTTTCTTTATGAAAAGTGGTTTCATTTCATTTTAATATAAATTTTAAGATAACATGTTGAGTTAAATCTGTGTCTATCAAGATAAAAATCTTAATATCAAACCTATACAATGAGTTTGGTAATTTTACTTTAACTAACCCATTTCTTATTATGTTTAGTTGACTAAAACTAGGCTATAACTAAAACAATTCAGATGACTAAAATATGGCTAAAACTAAACGCCATTTTAGTCAAAAGTCTGTGAGTAAGACTAAGTCTAAATTTGCTGTCAAAATTAACATGTGTAAGAAAAATATCCATATATACAACTTTATAAACCGTTACCACACAGTGGCGTTCCAGTGCATGATGTAGGTAAACGCAGAAGTGACGAACGCGGAAATGTAGAGGAGAGAGCAAAACAAAACACTAGTCACAAATTAGAAGTACAAAACGAGGATTGGTCAAGAAAAATTATTGAAGATTTTGATGTAATACAAGAGAAGACTGGATTACACAAACACATCAGTTCACTTCAGAAGGTCTTTATTAATCCCCAGAGCTGTGTGGTGTACTTTTTATGATGGATGGATGCTCTTTATTGGACTTCAAAATTTCAACAGCCGTTCACTGCCATTATAAAGCTTAAAAGAGCCAAGACTTTTTTTTAAATATAACTCTGATTGTATTTGTCTGAAAGAAGAAAGTCACATACACCATGTCATGTAC
This sequence comes from Garra rufa, assembly GCF_049309525.1. Lineage (NCBI taxonomy): Eukaryota > Metazoa > Chordata > Actinopteri > Cypriniformes > Cyprinidae > Garra > Garra rufa. The sequence goes on from NC_133374.1 coordinate 22,262,189, forward strand.
AGGATGGCTTGAGGGTAAGTAAATCATGCGGTAATTTTCATTTTTAGGTGAACTGTTCCTTTAATTAAAGAATCAAATGTGACCCTGGACCACAAAACCAGTCATAAGTGTAAATTTGTCGAAATTGAGATTCTTACGTCATCTGAAAGCTGAGTAAATAAGCTTTCCATTTATATATTTTTTGTTAAAATAGGACAATGTTTGTCTGAGATACAACTATTTGACAACCTGGAATCTGAGGGTGCAAAAAAAATCGAAATATTGAGAAAATCACCTTTAAAGTTGTCCAAATGAAGTTCTTAGCAATACATATTACTAATCAAAAATCAAGTTTTTATATATTTATGGTAGAAAATTTACAAAATATCTTCATGGAACATGTTCCCTCTCAGTCGGTCTCTACGACGTCACGTCGGAGACCGACGAATTGGGATATCGCTTTAGAGATACCAATCCTCTTCGTGTGTAAACTAAACGAGCCAATGCACATTGGCATGCATGATTGCATCCAGCTGTCGCTGATCACAGCGTGAGCATAAATACACAGCAGGTGCAATGCATAGACAGCATTTCGCATCGGAGCCGATCTTCTCAATGAGAGACGCAACGAGCCATTCTTACAAGAAAGAACTCTTCACTGCGGTGTTGGCGGTACGGCGCGTCAGCGGTGGTGGTCTCCTGTGGGTGGAAAAAGCGCGCAGTCAAGGATTGCACTACCTGCCTTCTGTGTCGCAGCGGCCATCTCCCCTGTGTGCTTCAGCACTGAGCAGTTTCTAAAAGAGTATCACGGGTGAACGTCTTTTTAAAGACGAGGTGTTTGAAACACAATGCCGTTTCACCCGTGCGTTTCTGGATGCGGTCGTTACCTGGCGCCAGGTGATGGTCACGATCGCTGTCTGACGTGTCTGGGTATTGAGCACGCTCAGGCGGCGTTTGTGGATGAGTCATGCTGTCATTGCGGCGGCATGTCCATCACGGAGCTGCGGACCAGACTCCGCTTCCTGCAAAGGGGCGGGGTGCCAGTTCCTCTGCCCAGATCTACCGTTCCCCCCGGCAAACGCCGGGGGGACTCTACCTCTGGCAGAGGGCTGACTGGTCTGACGGTGACGGTGGGGAATTTCCCGGCGGGTAATCCGCCGGGGGTTCCTCCTTCCACCGACAGTCCGTTCCATCCGGAGCTCCCAGAAGAGTGTTCGGGTCCTCCTCGTGAGGTACCGCTCATTACTTTTGGGGCTCCCCCTGACGACCGGATGTCAATCGCTGCATCGGGGGGTGAGCCAGACTTCTCGGGGGAGGACGATTCCGGATCGCTGCCGTCCACTGGGCGGTCAGCGGTGCCGGATACCGACCCCGAAATGATGGCTATGCTTTCCCGGGCCGCCGAGAGGGTAGGGCTTGAATGGAACCCTCCATCACGTCCCGACCCCTCTCGGCTGGATGACTGGTATCTTGGGGTGGCCCGCGCTGGTTCTCAGCGTCCCACCCCAGTGCCCTTCTTCCCGGAGGTGCATGACGAGCTTACTGGGACGTGGACGGCACCTTTTACTGCCAGAAACCGCTCCAGTGGCACGTCCTCCCTCACCACCCTTGATGGCGGACCAGCGCGGGGGTACGCGGCTGTCCCGCCGGTGGAGCGTGCGTGGCGATGCAATTGTGTCCCGGCGCCGCTTCCACTTGGCGGGGCAACCCGTTGCTCCCCTCCCGGGCCTGTAGGCACTCGTCGGCTCTGATCGGCAGTGCCTACACGGCTTGTGGCGCTGCTGGCTCCGCCCTACACGCTATGGCGTTGTTACAGGTCCATCAGGCCCAGGCACTGAAGGACCTGTACGAGGGTGGTCACGACCCGGAAGTTCTACGTGAACTCCGTATCGCTACGGACCTCGCGCTACGAGCGACGAAGGTTACGGCGCGGTCTCTGGGTCGTGCGATGTCCACGATGGTGGTCCAGGAACGCCATCTCTGGCTGTGTCTGGCCGACATGAGGGAAGCAGACAAGGTCAGGTTCCTGAATGCCCCCGTGTCCCAGACCGGCCTCTTCGGCGACGCGGTCGAAAATTTCGCCCAGCAGTTTTCGGCCGCCCAGAAGCAGACTGAGGCCATCAGTCATATCCTGCCCCGGCGTGCTCCCGCTGCTGCCTCCACCCAGCCGCCGGCGGCACCTCGGTCTACTCGTCGCCGAGGGCGGCCCCCTGCCTCCGCCCCCGCTCCACAGCAGCCTGCGCAGCAGCCTTCACGGCGGCGCCGTGGAGCCGGTCCCAGGGCGGCCGCCCCGCCCGTCCAGGCTCCCACCAAGACCAGTGGGAAACGCAAGAACAAGCGTCCCTGAGACGGGCGACCCAGAGATGGAGGAAGCTGCTCTTCGGGAGATGGTGATCGCACCACTCCCTCCCCCGGAGGAGGGCCGGGCGGAGAATCTTTTGTTTCCTTTAAAAAAGTTTCTTTTAAGAAACCCGTCATCGGCCTCACGGTCGGTGACACCCAAATTTTCAATAAAAGAGCAGTTTCTACTATCTCTGGGTCCCCAGAGGGGACAGCGGGTGTTGCACGGGTTAGCCCCGGGCTTCACCCCCTCTCCCCTCCCGCCAGCAAATGGCGCTGGGCGGTTGGAGAGTGCGGTAAGACGGACTACTCACGCACCAGCTGCCAGAACGCAGGTAAATGTCTTGCACACACCACACACAGACACCCTGACCCCGCTTCGGACCGGCATAGAGACGCCCGAGCGGGGTCCCTGCGTTCCACCTCGCTGCCCTCCCGCAGGTACGTCAGTGGTCCCGCTGGTCCCTCTTGTACGTTGGCTGGGGGCCTGGAGAGGGCTTCCCAGTCCGTCTTGCTGGCTCCTCCGGACCATCAGGCTCGGCTACGCGATTCAGTTCGCCCGGCGTCCGCCTCGGTTCAGGGGCATCCACTTCACTACAGTGAAAGTAGCAGATGCCCCTGTCCTACGGGCAGAGATTGCTACCTTGCTGGCGAAGAAAGCAATAGAGCCGGTCCCTCTAGCCGATATGAAGACAGGGTTTTACAGCCCCTACTTCATAGTACCCAAGAAAAGCGGCGGTTTACGACCGATCCTGGACCTGCGCATCTTGAATCGAGCTCTTCACAAGCTAACTTTCAGAATGCTCACACAAAAACACATCCTCAGATGTGTTCGTCCCCAGGATTGGTTCGCAGCGATCGACCTGAAGGACGCGTACTTTCATGTTTCGATCCTTCCGCGCCACAGACCATTTCTGCGGTTCGCGTTCGAAGGCAGAGCATATCAGTACAAGGTCCTGCCCTTCGGGCTGTCCCTCTCCCCCCGTGTCTTCACGAAAGTCGCGGAGGCGGCCCTTGTTCCCCTCAAGGAACAGGGCGTTCGTATCCTCAACTACCTCGACGACTGGCTGATACTAGCACACTCTCGAGAGCAGTTATGCGGACACAGGGACCTGGTGTTGGCACACCTCGCCCGCTTGGGCCTTCGGGTCAACTGGGAAAAGAGCAAACTCTCCCCCGTGCAGAGGATCTCTTTTCTTGGTGTGGAACTGGACTCGGTCAGCCAAACAGCTCGCCTCACGCAAGAGCGGGCTCAGTCGGTGCTGAACTGCTTGAATACGTTCAAGAGCAGAGAAGTGGTCCCACTGAAACAGTTTCAGAGGCTCCTGGGGCATATGGCAGCAGCTACGGCAGTCTTACCGCTTGGCCTGCTCCATATGAGGCCACTTCAGCACTGGCTTCATGGCCGAGTCCCGAGGAGAGCGTGGCAGCGCGGCACTCTCCGGGTCAAAGTAACCTCGGCCTGTCGCCTAACCTTCACCCCGTGGTCAGACCTAGCTTTTCTTCGGGCAGGAGTTCCCTTAGAACAGGTCTCCAGGCACGCTGTGGTACACACGGATGCCTCCACCACCGGTTGGGGAGCCACGTACAACGGGCAGGCAGTGTCGGGGGTTTGGACGAGCCCCCAGCTACACTGGCATATCAACTGCCTAGAGCTGCTGGCAGTACGCCTTGCCTTGAACCGTCTCAAAGGGCGCCTTCGAGGCAAACACGTGCTGGTCCGTACGGACAACACTGCGACCGTTGCGTACATCAACCGACAAGGTGGTCTACGCTCCCGTCGCATGTCGCAGCTCGCCCGTTCTCTCCTCCTCTGGAGTCAGAAGCATCTGAGGTCGCTTCGTGCCATTCACATTCCGGGTTTGCTCAACCGTGCAGCCGACGAGCTCTCACGAGCTGCGCTTCCCGGAGAGTGGAGACTCCATCCCCAGTCGGTCCAGCTGATCTGGAGACGTTTCGGGAAAGCTCAGGTAGACCTGTTTGCTTCCCCAGAGACGTCCCACTGCCAGCTCTTTTACTCCCTGACCGAGGGTACACTCGGCACGGACTCCCTGGCATGCAGCTGGCCACGGGGCCTTCGCAAGTATGCGTTTCCCCCCAGTGAGCCTTCTCGCACAGACACTGTGCAAGGTCAGGGAGGACGAGGAGCAGGTCCTGTTAGTGGCGCCTTACTGGCCTACTCGGACCTGGTTCCCAGAACTGATGCTCCTCGCGACAGCCCCTCCCTGGCGGATTCCTCTGAGGAAGGATTTACTGACTCAGAGACGGGGCACCCTGTGGCACCCGCGTCCAGACCTCTGGAAACTACATGTCTGGTCCCTGGACGGGACGCGGAGGTTCTGAGTGATCTACCCCAAGGAGTGGTAGACACCATCACTTCGGCGAGAGCTGCATCCACGAGACATGCTTACGCCTTGAAGTGGAACCTGTTCGTCGAATGGGCTTTCTCAAGAAATGAGGATCCCCGAAGATGCTCGGTCGGAGTCGTGCTTACCTTTTTGCAGCAAGGGTTGGAGCGTAGGCTGTCACCCTCCACCCTTAAGGTCTATGTGGCCGCTATTTCTGCAAACCATGACCCCGTTGAAGGAAGGTCAGTAGGTAGGCACGACCTGGTCGTCAGGTTTCTCAGGGGAGCCAGGAGGTTAAATCCTCCTAGGCCCCCCTCCGTACCCTCTTGGGACCTGTCTCTGGTGCTCACAGCACTACAGCGGGTCCCCTTTGAGCCTTTACAGTCAGTCGAGCTGAAGTATCTCTCTATGAAGACTCTGCTCCTGCTGGCATTGGCCTCCATCAAGAGGGTAGGGGACCTGCAGGCGTTTTCGGTCGACGATTCGTGCCTTCAGTTCGGGCCGGCAGATTCCCAGGTAACCCTGAGGCCCCGGCCTGGCTACGTGCCCAAGGTTCCCACTACTCCCTTCAGGGACCAAGTGGTGAGCCTGCAAGCGCTGCCCCCGGAGGAGGCAGACCCAGCCCTAGCTTTGCTTTGTCCCGTCCGAGCATTAAGATGCTACGTCGACCGGACGCAAAGCTTCAGGACCTCAGATCAGCTCTTTATTTGTCACGGAGGACGGCAGAAGGGGAAGGCCGTCTCCAAGCAGAGGATGGCACACTGGATAGTGGATGCCATCGCCTTGGCTTATCAAGCTCAGGGCGTGCCCTGCCCGCTCAGGTTGCGAGCTCACTCTACTAGGAGTATTGCATCCTCCTGGGCGCTGGCTCGTGGCGCCTCGCTATCTGACATTTGTAGAGCTGCGGGTTGGGCGACCCCTAACACGTTCGCTAGGTTTTATAGCCTTCGTGTAGAGCCAGTCTCCTCCTGTGTTCTCACCTCAAACGGGTAGAAGCACTGAGAGGCACTGGCTCAGGTCGGCTTGCTATCTTCTCCAGAGTGTCCATGAAGACCCTGTCGAGTCCTCCTTCCTCGGCTCCAGACGTAGCGGAGCGTCTAGGCGCCAGGCCTCTCTCGATGAATCTTTAGAACCGATAGAAGGCTTAGGATACATGAGAGACTTAAGTGAATCCCATATGTCTTCCACGGTACCCACAGAGACCGTGTTTCCCCGGTAACCTTCTACCATCTTCACGAGGGTTCAATCACCTCCATTCTTCCATATGTCCTAATTGAGCCATATGCGTATTGCTCCGAACCTCCTGCGGGATGGGTGGGAGCTCCGCACGTTCCCAGTGCTCCAGCTTCACTAAGTAGGTAGTGCTATGTTATACAGTGACTGGTCTTTTCTGATCCGCCCTTGGCCTTAGCAAAAATTGGAGGCCAGGTGGCTTGCTCAGGACACTGGAGGGGGGCAGCAGCTGCGGCGCTTTGCTAGGGATCCCAATTCGTCGGTCTCCGACGTGACGTCGTAGAGACCGACTGAGAGGGAACGTCTTGGTTACGTATGTAACCCTCGTTCCCTGAAGGAGGGAACGGAGACGTCACGTCCCGTCGCCTCAGCTGCTGTACCACCGCTGTGCGGCCGGACCCAAGCTCGGCTCCTCAGCGAAATCCTGTCTATGCATTGCACCTGCTGTGTATTTATGCTCACGCTGTGATCAGCGACAGCTGGATGCAATCATGCATGCCAATGTGCATTGGCTCGTTTAGTTTACACACGAAGAGGATTGGTATCTCTAAAGCGATATCCCAATTCGTCGGTCTCCGACGTGACGTCTCCGTTCCCTCCTTCAGGGAACGAGGGTTACATACGTAACCAAGACGATCTTTACTTAATATCCTAATGATTTTTGGCATAAAAGAAAAATCAATAATTTTTACCCATACAATGTATTTTTGGCTATTGCTACAAATATACCCGTGCTACTTAAGACTGGTTTTGTGGTCCAGGGTCACAAATAGAAATTTAAATGCATTCTCATGGCAGCCTGTTTCGATTACGAAAAAACAGCTTTAAAAAAAAATAAAAATACAATTGCGAGATTTCTCACAATTCTGACAAGTCCAAATTGTGATATATAAACTCAAAATTGTGAGAATAAAAAGAAATCGCAATGACCTTTTTTTAATCCATGGAAGAAGCAAGCTTCCATACTGATTAGCTCTTTCTATGCACACCAATTTAAAAAGTTTCTATTTCTGCTCACACTACATGCTTGTTTGACGGACCTCGCTCTCTCTTACTCTCCCTTCATTAGTGCCAGGACATGTTTTGATCACTAGCAATGTCTGAGAATGATAGCGGTGAGGCTCATTTCATCTGAGTTTAGTGATATGGTGATGAACTGATTCCGGCAACTCACAGCCGCTTTCATTAGAGGTGTCAAATAATTCTTTAATCAATGACAGCGATGCAAACTCCAGAGGCGGGGACCTAAGACCATCAAGAGGTTTCTGAGTCCCTCGGCTTGCCTGAGGACACACATTACTCAGAGGCAGCTCAGAAAGCTCTGCCAGCTAACTCAGGAGATGCGAACTGTGGACGAGGCTGACCTGTGCTATATTGCTTCTTTCTGCCAGTATTACCGCATAAACCAGAGAAAATGCCAATATTTTATTGGTTTAAACATTATTCGAGTGGCTGTTTCAAATCGACTCCCGTAGACTTGCAGACGAGAAAGACAGGCGGTTGTGGCCTTAGCATGGATATTTATAATCTAAAGAAGTTAGTAATATGCAATGATTGCCAGAGTACTTCTGGCAAGTAGCTAACTATTGCATATGTGCAAGCAAACAGTATAGATTTGCATTCAGATGTATTGTTCTACAATTAGCAGAGCGTTTAGTTCTCCATGTCTGTCGTCCCAGGTGGTGGGAGAGTGGCGGTTCAGCACAATCCATTGTGACATCTTTGTCACCCTGGACGTGATGATGTGTACAGCGAGCATACTCAATCTATGTGCCATCAGTATCGACAGGTAGGTGTTTCTGCACTGCCATTATTAGAGCGGTCTAATGCTGACTTGCTCAGCTCAAACGAGGGACCAACTCAGCTTCTGCACACCTGAAAATAAACCAGATTTGCTGCTGAGGTTGTTGTTATATATAGAAAACAACAATTTCATTGTACATTGTCATTTACAATGTCACATGAGCTCAGAATAGTAAGAAATACTTGCAAAATCAATAGCAGTTCATTTTAAACATGTCCTCTATTTATATATTAAGTAATCGGATACAAGAAGGAAAGACTAGAAAGGATTACAGAGGTCATGGGAAGCACCGATATTCGGTTCTATACATCATAGGTCACATGATTATGGGTATATTTGGAAAATTGTGTTCAGAGGCATGCAGGAATATGATACAGGTCATACAAGTTCTGTAGGATAACAAACAAATCCATTTTTGTCTTGTATCTCCCACAGGTACACAGCTGTAGCAATGCCTATGTTGTACAACACACGCTACAGCTCCAAGAGGAGGGTCACAGTCATGATTTCTGTCGTCTGGATACTGTCTTTTGCTATATCATGTCCACTGCTGTTTGGACTCAATAATACTGGTAAATATGGGGTTGGGAATATTCACTAGATTGTCAGGCCATCACCAATCAAAGGTTCAGGGTCAGTACGATTTTATTTATTTGAAAGGAATTAATACTTATATTCAGCAAGGGTGCATTAAATTGGGCAAAAGTGACAGTAAAGACATTTATAAGAAAAGTTTTTTTTACTAATGATATTAGAATGATTTCTGTGGATAATTTGACACTGACGACTGGAGTAATTGCTGCTGAAAATTCATCTTTGCCATCAAGTGAATAAATTACATTTTAAAATATATTCACATAGAAAACTATGGAAGCCCGTTTCCACCACTGAATTTAAAAAGTAAGTTTTTATCTCACAATTGTTATTTTTATTGGAATTGTGTGATACAAACTCTAAATTCTGTCTATTTTTCTATGAATTGTAATATATTAATATATATTATTATTAATATTTACTTGCAAAATTTAAAGTCAGAATTGCAAGAACCTTATCTCGAGATATAAAGTTTTTATCTCTCAATTTTCTTGTAATATTGTAAGTTTATATCATGAATTTTTTTAAAAAGGTCAGAGTTGCGAGATTGTATAATGCCATTCTGAGGAAAAAAATGCCAGTTGCAGGATATAAACTTGCAATTGCGAGAAAAAAAGAATTGTGAGATGAAAAGTTGCATTTGTAAGACAAAAAGTCAGAAGTCAGACTTTGTTTTTAGCAATTGTAAGTTTATATCATGTAATTCTAAATCAGAATTGCGAGAAGAAAATCTGAATTAGATTAAAAAGTCTCATTTGTGAGATAAATGTCAATAAAGAGTATTCATCGTGAGATATAAACTTCCAATTGCGAGAAAAAAGAGAATTGTGAGATAAAAAGTCTCATTTGTGAGAAAAAATTCTGACTTTATTTCTTGTAATTGAATTGTTAATATCATGTAATTCAGAAAAAAGAGAGTTGTTTGTATAAAGTAATTCTGAGAAAAAAGTCAGAATTGCAAGATATAAATAAGTTTTTATCTTGCAGTGTTGACTATTTCTCGCAATTGTATGTTTATATCATGTAATTCTGTGAAAAAAAGGCAGAATTGTGAGATATAAACTCGCAGTTGCAAGAAAAAATCCAGAATTGTAAAATAATGTTGCATTCATAAGAAAAATTCTGACTTTATATCATGTAATTCTAAGACAGAAATTTGAAATTGCGAGAAGAAAGTCTGAATTGTTCGATAAAAAGTCGAATTTGTGAGAAAAATGTCAGAATGGAGTTTGTATCATGTTCTTCTGAGTTTGAGTTTGTATAACACAATTCTGAGAAAAAAAAGTCAAGTTTTCTTGCAATGGCAAGAAGACAGAATTGTGAGATGAAAAAGTCACATTTGTGAGAAAAAAGTCAGAATTGCAAGATTTATCTTGCAATGCTGACTTTATTTCTCACAATTGTACTTTTATATCATGTAATACTGAAAAAAAAAATCAGAATTGCGAGATATAAACTTGTTGCAAGAAAAAAGTCTGAATTGTATGATAAAAGTTGCATTTATATAAAAAAAAGAAAAAGTGAGAATTGTAAGTCCGTATAACGCAATTCTGAGAAAAAAAGTCAGAATTGCAAGATATCAAGTCGCAATTGCAAAAAAACAGTGAGATACAGAACTGTGAGATAAAGTCACACTTGTGAGAAAAAAAATCTGACTTTATTTCTCCCAATTGTAAGTTTATATCATGTAATTCTGAAAAAAAAACTCAGAACTACAAGTTTGTATAACGCAATTCTGAGAAAAAAGTCAAAATGGCATGATATAAACTCTCAAGTGCGGGAAGAGAGACCGAATTGTCATTAAAAGTTACATTTGTAAGAAAAAAAGTCAGAATTGCCCATTTTTATCTTGCAATTCTGACTTTATTTCTCGCAATTGTAAGTTTACAATGAGAAAAAGTCAGAATTACAAGATATAAACTCACAAGTGCAAGAAAAAAAATCTGAATTGTGAGATAAAAGTTGCATTTATAAAAAAAAGAAAAAGTCAGAATTGTTAGTCTGTATAACGCAATTCTGAGAAAAAAGTCAGAATTGCAAGATATAAACTCGCAGTTGCAAAAAACTGTGAGATAAAGTCACACTTGTGAGAAAAATTCTGACTTTATTTCTCGCAAAGGTAAGTTTATATAATGCAATTCTGAGGAAAAAAAGTCCGAATTGCAAGATGTAAACTCGCAGTTGCGAGTAAAAAGTCATAATTTTGAGACAAATGTCGCAATTACCTTTTTAATTATTTTTTTTTTAATTTGTAAAATTTTGTACTTTATTTTTTGATCAAACAAATGCAGCCTTGGTGAGCATGAGAGACTTACCGACCCCAAACATTTGAATAGCAATGTACATTACAGATTTTCAGTAGAGCTGTCAATCAACTACATTTTGTAATCTAATGATATTCTGAATAATTAATCAAATTAAAGGCAATTAATTTAATGCATTTTAAGAGGAAATGCTCTTAAATTAAAAGAAAGTCATTAAATTACTGTGCCCACTGGCCCACTGTCAGCTACTGTCCACTCATTTGGCTCATTTTATATACATGTGAATTAATAACTATAAGCAGTATGATAGTTAAACTCTGTGTAAGTGGATCCCCTTGTCTTAAACTTGAACAAATGGCTTCTGCTTAGATAAATTATGGCACAACAGCTTGCACTTAAGAGCTGAATTTTGAGTATTGGTGTCCTTATCTCGATGCACACTGGTGTTAGGGGCAGCTAAAATTAAGTTAGGTCACCACTTCATTTGAAAGTAATATTAGAGGAAGTTATTTAATCAGTATTCTTCTGCTTGAATGCTCGTGCTGGGAGGACGAGGTCAGGGACTTGTGAGAATGAACAAAACAAATCATAATGTAAGAGACTGGGAAGCTGAGCGTCATACTCCGCAGTATTAAATACAGGTATTATGTCATTGATACGTTTATGCTTTCTCTTTGAGCCTGTTAATTTTTTTTATATATTGGTATGTATTTAGTAGGAAGGATTTAGATTTTCTCAGCCAATTTTTCATTATTAAAAACGTTAAAAATACACATACACAGCGACTTCTGTGATGAGCATGTTTTTCGTTTCGGAATTAATTTAGACATTTTTTCCAGGGGGGAAAATTCATAATTGAAAAATGTAGAAGTCTTAGAACACCCTATTAAAAATACACTAAGTGCTTATTAACTTTTGAATCATTTTGTCCCCTGAGGTCATGTGGTACGACCAACATTCAATAAATAAAACAAACAAACATAAAAGAGGAAATGATATCACAAAGAGGCCCCCTGCAGATTTAAAATAATAATTAAGATGTGTACTCACATCAATTCAGAGTGCAGAGAAATATGTTTACCTTGTACTTGAGTATATGACATTGTTTTTATTTCCTAAAATCATATAAAATCACATAAAATCAACATCAATAGAAAATATATTTGAAAGGACTTGAAAAACATTTTACTTTCTTTATCATCTACACTATGGAAGCCCGTTTTTGCCACTGATTTTAAAATAAAAAAACGTAATTGCAACTTTTTATCTCACAATTCTGACTTTTTTTTTTTTTTTTTCAAAATTCCATTATACAAACTCGCAAGTCTGACTTTTTTTTTTTTTTTCAAAATTCTGTTATACAGAATTGCAATTCTGACTTTTTTTTCTTAGAATTGCGTGACACAAACTCGCAATTCTGACTTTTTTTCTCTGAATTCCGTGATACAAACTAATTCTGACTTTTTTCCTCAGAATTCTGTGACACAAACTTGCAATTCTGACTTCTTTCCTCAGAACTGTGAGATATAAACTAGCAATTCTGATTTTTTTGCCTCAGAATTGTGATATAAACCCACAATTCTGACTTTTTATTTTAAATTCCATGACACTAACTCGCAATTCTGACTATTTTTCTCAGAATTGTGAGATATAAACCCACAATTCTAACTTTTTTCCTCAGAATTCTGACACAAACTCACAATTCTGACTTTTTCTCAGAATTCCGTGACACAAACTTGCAATTCTGACTTTTTTCCTCAGAACTGTGAGATATAAACTCACAATTCAGATTTTTTTTGCCTCAGAATTGTGAGATACAAACCCACAATTCTGACTTTTTTTTACTCAGAATTCCGTGACGCAAACTTGCAATTGACTTTTTTCCTCAGAACTGTGAGATATGAAATAGCAATTCAGATTTTTTTTTTGCCTCAGAATTGTGATATAAACCCACAATTCTGAATTTTATTTTAAATTCCATGACACTAACTCACAATTCTGACTTTTTTTCCTCAGAATTCCATGACACAAACTCACAATTCTGAGATATATTGTGAGATATAAACCCACAATTCTGACTTTTTTTACTCAGAATTCCGTGACACAAACTCACAATTCTAACTTTTTTTCCACAGAATTCCATGACACAAACTTGTAATTCAGACTTTTTTCCTCAGAACTGAGATATAAACTCGCAATTCAGATTATTTTGCCTCAGAATTGTGATATAAACCCACAATTCTGACTTTTTATTTTAAATTCCATGACCCTACCTTGCAATTCTGACTTTTTTCTCAGAATTCTGTGACACAAACTTGCAATTCTGATTTTTCCTCAGAACTGTGAGATATAAACTAGCAATTCAGATTTTTTTGCCTCAGAATTGTGAGATATAAACTTGCAATTCTAACTTTTTTCCTCAGAACTATAAACTAGCAATTCAGATTTTTTTGCCTCAGAATTGTGAGATATAAACCCGCAATTCTGACTTTTTATTTTAAATTCCATGACACTAACTCGCAATTCTGACTATTTTTCTCAGAATTCCATGACACAAGCTTGCAATTCAGACTTTTTTTTCCTCAGAACTGAGATATAAACTCACAATTCAATTTTTTTTGCCTCAGAATTGTGATATAAACCCACAATTCTGACTTTTTATTTTAAATTCCATGACACTAACTCACAATTCTGACTTTTTTCCTCAGAATTCCATGACACAAACTTGCAATTCAGACTTTTTTTCCTCAGAACTGAGATATAAACTCACAATAATTTTTTTTTGCCTCAGAATTGTGATATAAACCCGCAATTCTGACTTTTTATTTTAAATTCCATGACACTAACTCGCAATTCTGACTTTTTTTCTTAGAATTCTGTGACACAAACTCGCAATTGTGAGATATAAACTTGCAATTCTGACTTTTTTCTCAGAATTATGAGATATAAACTCACAATTCTTACTTTTTTCCCTCAGCATTCCGTGACACAAACTCACAATTCTGATATTTTTCTCAATATTCTGACACAAACTCGCAAACTTGCAATTCTGACTTTTTTTCCGCAGAACTGTGAGATATAAACTTGCAATTCAGATTTTTTGCCTCAGAATTGTGAGATATAAACCCGCAATTCTAACTTTTTTCCTCAGAATTCTGACACAAACTCGCAATTCTGACTTTTTTCTCAGAATTCCGTGACAAACTTGCAATTCTGACTTTTTTTCCTCAGAACTGTAAGATATAAACCCACAATTCTGACTTTTTTCTTCAGAATTCCATGACACAAACTCGCAATTCTGACTTTTCTCAGAATTCTGTGACGCAAACTTGCAATTCTGACTTTTTTTTCCTCATAACTGTAATATAGCAATTCAGATTTTTTTGCCTCAGAATTGTGAGATATAAACCCGCAATTCTGACTTTTTATTTTAAATTCCATTACACTAAATCCCAATTCTGACTTTTTTCTCAGAATTATGAGATATAAACTCACAATTCTTACTTTTTTCCCTCAGCATTCCGTGACACAAACTCACAATTCTGATATTTTTCTCAATATTCTGACACAAACTCGCAATTCTGACTTTTTTTCTCAGAATTGTGAGACATAAACCCGCAATTCTGACTTTTTATTTTAAATTCCATGACACTAACTCGCAATTCTGACTATTTTTCTCAGAATTCCGTGACACAAACTCGCAATTGTGAGATATAAACTTGCAATTCTGACTTTTTTTCCGCAGAACTGTGAGATATAAACTTGCAATTCAGATTTTTTGCCTCAGAATTGTGAGATATAAACCCGCAATTCTAACTTTTTTCCTCAGAATTCTGACACAAACTTGCAATTCTGACTTTTTTTTCCTCATAACTGTAATATAGCAATTCAGATTTTTTTGCCTCAGAATTGTGAGATATAAACCCGCAATTCTGACTTTTTATTTTAAATTCCATTACACTAAATCCCAATTCTGACTTTTTTCTCAGAATTATGATTCTTACTTTTTTCCCTCAGCACTCCGTGACACAAACTCACAATTCTGATATTTTTCTCAATATTCTGACACAAACTCGCAATTCTGACTTTTTTTCTCAGAATTGTGAGATGTAAATTCCCAATTCTGTCTTTTTTCTCAAAATTGTGTGATACAAACTAATTTTAATTCTGACTTTTTTCTCAGAATTGCTTGATACAAACTTCCAATTCTTAATTTTTTTGAGCTATAAACTCATAATTCTGACTTTTTTTCTCAGAATTGTGTGATACAAACTCTCTCTCTTTCAGCTTGCTCCCTTTTTTTATTTTAGGGGTCGCCACAGCAGAGTGATCCGCTCAGCTGATTTGGCACGTTTTACGCCAGATGCCCTTCCTGCCGCAACCCAGCCCTGAGAGTGCACTAACTTGTGCAACCCCAGTGCTGGGACACACTTACTCACTACGGCTAAATTAGACTGTCTAATTCACCTATACTGCATGTCTTTGAATTTTGGGGGAAAAAGGTGCACCTGGAGGAAACCCACGGGGAGAACATGCAAAATCCACACTGAAAAGGCATTCTGGCTCAGCTAGGACTTGAACCAGGGACATTAATTTTGACTATTTCAGACTTTTTTTCTTAGAATTGTGATATATACACTTCCAATTCAAACTTTTTTTTCTTAGAATTCTGTGAATTCTACCTTTTTCTTGCTGTTTATATCACACAGTTCTGAGAAAAAAGCCAGAAATGCCTGTTTAAATCTCGCAATTGTGAGAAAAAAAGGCAAAATTGTGAGATAAAAAGTCGCAATTACCTTTTTTAAATTTTTTATTCAGTGGCGGAAACTGGCTTCCATACTACAGTCATATACGTCACTGACCTAGACATCTATTCCACATGTCACATGGCAGTCAGTAAACTGCATTTTGTTTATATAATACATAAGACACTTATCTAATTCATCTAATTTTCACTCTCTTTTTTATTGCAGTCACCCATGACGATGCTCTGTGTGTGATTGCGAACCCTGCCTTTGTAGTGTACTCCTCCATTGTATCCTTCTACGTTCCCTTCATCATAACATTGTTGGTATACGTGCAGATCTACGTGGTACTGCGAAAGAGACGGAAACGTGTCAACACCAAACGCACATTCCCAGTAACGGACATGGATATGAGCTCGACTTTAAAGGTGAGAACTGCTGCAGGATGGCGAAGGTTTCTACTTGGCACTCCAGTAGAGTGTAGTGAATTGGGATTGTTAAAAATCTGCAGTGTCAATGAATTTCAAAGTAATTCATCAGCACTGCAATTCCCATTAGCTGTATATCAGTAATGTTGCAGTATTTCTGTAATGAATGGAACGGTTGGATAGTAGTAAATGTTTTAGATCTGTGATCATAGCATGTATAGAACAACCTTTACATCTTTTTTTGCTTATATTGATTCTGCCGACATACATCTAATCGATGTGTGCCATGCAGGAAATGGCCTCTGCTTCATATGACTGTTATTATAATACATGGCTAGTCTTTGCATTGTTTTACACTGAGCAACGACATCCAGGCTTCGCCACTGAGCGCATGCCGTAGCAGAATAAATTCAATATAGCATTATTCAAAGAAACTGATAGCTTACCTACCCATCCTAAGCTTCTACAAGGGCATCAGTGCATTATTGAGAGCCATTTTTTGGTTAGGGAGTTCTCATACTGTGTCCTGACGGCATAAGTAAACATAGCATCTCCTATCAGAGGTTTCCGTCACTGCTGTGTTTCCTCCAAAGCATTCTGATGCGAAAACATCAGGCTTAGATCAACATCATGTTTATTTCAGGAGCGCTTTCATTTTGAAGTGCAAAACTTGTCCTTATCCTTCTATATAGCAAGTGCCTTGTTTCAAAACGCTGAACTTTTAGATTTAGACCTGAAATGATCTTCAGATTGGCCAAAATTGTACTATCCTAACAAACCATACATCAATGGATAGTTAAATTGTTAATAGTTAATAGTTAAAAACGTGTGCTTTTTAGATGGAGCTTTAGCAATCGTCATGGCAAGCAGCTAATTTAAAACGTTAAGGATTTGGAAACTTTTCCTAGCGCTTTACCTATAAACATGATCTATAAGCTGACATTTGCAAAAAATATCACTACGACTGAACGGAATTACCAGCCCTCCATTTGAATGTTTCTATAATTGCAAATAAATTTAAAACGAACCGGTGGCAGGACAACTAATTTCTTTCTGGTCTAAATCTGTCAAAACAGTCTGGTGTTTCTCCCATGTGTGTTTCAGAAATGCACCCACCCTGATGATGTGAAACTCTGCACCGTGATCGTCAAGTCCAGCGGGAATTTTCCTGTGAACAACAAAAACGTGGTACAGCCAATTTCACTTTTCCTTTCCAAATATCACCCTTGTCAGGATTTTTGAGCTTCGAACTGTTTGTCATATGCACCAAAAGTAATAACTGACAGTGTGTCAGCAAATATTAACTGTTAATCTCTGCATCCAGTGAACACTTCATATAAAGTTATATTGACTGAAACAATACATTGTTCTGTTATGAAATGAGCTGTTTGATAGAGTAAACCGATTTTTGAAAAAATGACATCTTTTTCATCTTTTTGTTTTTAGATCTTTATAAAAGAGGTGGTAAACAACGGCGACGACATCCAAATGGATGAAATCACAAACTTAAACCCTCCGAAACAGAGGAAGCAGGATCAGCCTGGTGCAAGTCAACAACATAGCAGGCTGGTTAACTCTAATCTAAAAGAGACTGACATATCACCCCCATCGCCTGAAGCTGGTGTCAAACCTGAAAGAAATGGCAACACCAGCAATATCACAAAAGGGGCCAAAGCATTTGAGATCCAGGTCTCCCCCACCGGCAAAATACAGACATCGGTCAAGACTCTTAACAAACGTAAAATCTCCCAGCAGAAGGAGAAGAAGGCCACTCAGATGTTAGCTATTGTCCTTGGTAAGTGTGCTTTTACAGTTCCTTAAAGGTGGAGTGATTTTTTGATGTTAAAATAATATAAGTAAAACATTTTTTGGTTGATTTGCTCATAACATGTAAAAACTGTGGCACTTTAAAGGTATTGCTTTGTATTTCATCATCACAAACAGCAGGGTTGCCATATCTGCGTAACAAAACTAGTCCAATGGCCGATCAAAAATAGCCCAAAACTAGGTCAGTGACCCTGGCCCAAAAATCAAAACTCAACATATGTTATTCCCATACCTAAAATTCCTATTTTACAGTCACTGTTATGCATTATACACAATTTCAATTTATAGATCACTATATGTGACCCTGGACTACAAAACCAGTCATAAGGGTCAGTTTTTTTAAAATTGAGATTTATACATCATCTGAAATAAACTATCCATTGATGTATGGTTTGTTAGGATAGTACAATATTTGGCCGAGATACAGCTATTTGAAAATCTGGAATCTGAGGGTGCAAAAATAAAAAATACTGAGAAAATCACCTTTAAGGTTGTTTAAATGAAGTTCTTAGCAATGAAAAATTAAGTTTTGATATATTTACAGTAGACAATTTACTAAATATCTTCATAGAACATGATCTTTACTCAATACCTTAATGATTTTTGGCATAAAAGAAAAATCGATTATTTGGACCCAATGTACAATGTAGGTAATTGTCTTTAGAAACATTTTTTTGTTATGCTGTTTGAAAGTCTCCTCCGATCCTGATAGCAATCATTAAGTTAAGTGCTCTAAATGCATTTATATATATTTAGATATTCTGTGGCAGGCGTAGGACCAAGAAATGTTTGTCCAATCAAAATGTTCGGTCCGAGCATTACGATAGGCTGTCGTACCTGCCAGTCGACATGTATTTGCATACCTCTGTGCGCGTTCACGTACACTGTGCAGACTCGCTTTACCGACAGCTGTCTATATTTATTTTATTTATTTCCTTTCTGTTTGTGACCTGAGTTGGATGCATGCTTGTGTACATTTTTCTCTTGCTCGATCCCCATGTATGTGAACGAGTGTGTCGACGCATGAGGCGATTTATTAAACTTGGGGGAAGTACGCCATCTTCTCATCTGCCGTGCGTTATTAGCAACACACAGTTTTCCTTTCTGGGCTGTTGAACATTTCAACTCGGTTTACAATGTATTGTAGCGATGCTGTTTCTGGTCTGTGTGTGTAGATCATAGACTGTAAAAAGGTGTAGATGTGTTCAGGGGCGTGGCTTTGGACGGCGATTTGCTGGGAGGGTGGGATGTGCACTTTCAGTACTATCAGGCTAAAGTTAAAAAAAGTTAAAGTTAAAAGCCGACATTTTGTTTTTGCGTTTTTTTCCCCTAGCTGTTGACCTTCACAGATATAAATGACTGTTTTTATAACTTGTGTGTGTTTTTAACATAAACTTGTTTATTTGACAGTTTAAGTGCAATAAGACATGAAAGAGTTAGTTTAGTACTCACATATCATGTGACAGCCGTTTTCTGTGTGTGTGCGCATGATTTTTAACGCGAAAGATATGAAAACTAAAACAGACCTTTTTAGAGTATCTGAGGCAGGGTTGGCAGGTTTTTACAACAAAATCTCACCCAATCTCGTTCTGGGTTTTTTTTTCTGGCATGGTTCCCCGGTATAATTTGCATTCCAGAGGCTGCATATGACGTTATTGGGGTCGCTGTAACCTGCAGACATTAAAAACAACCCGTGGCAACAGTGTTAAAGTAACCCAATTCCGTGGGAAAACCGCAGACTTGGCAACTCTGATCTGATGTACGAGCTGTAAAATCCCTATTCTGCAAAAGAGGGCAGGGAGCAGCAGCTCATTTGCATTTAAAGAGTCATGCACAAAAACAGCATGTTTTTGCTTCCACTCAAAATAGCCATTTTCAAAATGATATAAAAAAGATTTGTGGGTATTTAGAGCTGAAACGTCACAGACACATTATGGGGACACCTGAGACTTATTTTTTATTTTTTTTTGCATGTTTGTCACACTTTAAGTTTTGCACACTTGCAGTTTTTAAATGAAGGTTTTTTTTTATGAATGGAAAACAAAATCCAAACCCACACGGCCCTGTGTGAAAAAGTGGCAGAGGTCCAAGACGAAAACCGCTGCTGAGCAAAAAGAACCTAAAGGCTCATCTCCGTTTTGCCAGAAAACATCTTCATGATCCCCAAGACTTTTGGGAAAATACTTTGTGGACTAACGAGACAAAAGTTGAACTTTTTGGAAGGTGTGTGTCCCATTACATCTGGCATAAAAGTAACACAGCATTTCAGAAAAAGAACATCATACCAACAGTAAAATATGGTGGTGGTGGTAGTGTGATGATCTGGGGCTGTTTTGCTGCTTTTGGACCTGGAAGACTTGCTGTGATAAATGGATTCATGAATTCTCCTGTCTACCAAAACATCCTGAAGGACAATGTCCAGCCATCTGTTCGTGACCTCAAGCTGAAGCGAACTTGGGTTCTGCAGCAGGACAGCAGGAGTGGCCTAGTCAAAGTCCTGACCTGAATCCTATTGAGATGCTGTGGCATGACCTTAAAAGGGTGGTTCATGCTCAAAAACCCTTCGATGTGACTGAATTACAACAATTCTGCCAAGATGAGTGTGCCAAAATTCCTGCACAGCGCTGTAACAGACTCATTGCAAGTTATCGCAAACGCTTGATTGCAGTTGTTGCTGCTAAGGGTGGCCCAACCAGTTATTAAGTTTAGGGGGCAAACACTTTTTCACACAGGGCCATGTGGGTTTGGATTTTGTTTTCCCTTCATAATAAAAAAAAAAAAAAATCAGGGGGCCAACACTTTTTCACACCACTGTACATCAAACCTTTAACCCGGCAGAGAAAAAAAATATCCCACAGCAACAGAAAACCTTGCACTTGGCAACCCTGAAAACCAGCCTGACAACAGCAACACTGGCACAGCCAATGATGTGACTTTTTCAGGACAGAACTATCTGTTTGCTCAACCAATAGCATACAGGCTTAGTATTGTGTTTGATTTTTTGCAGTCTGGTTTGGTGATGCTAATGGTGTGAAAATTACCCACTTCAGCTTTACAATACTGTTATCTCTGAATGAAACATGTCATATAGGTTGTCAGATCTAAAGTACAGTTTTTTAACATTGCCCACCCAAACCTGAATTATTACCACCTCTGTGTGCTTTATTGTCAGGTGTATTTATCATCTGCTGGCTGCCGTTCTTCATCACGCACATTGTGAACACTTACTGCCAAGTCCCTCCTGAACTCTACACTGCCTTTACGTGGTTGGGCTACGTGAACAGTGCTGTAAATCCCATCATATACACCACTTTCAACATTGAGTTTCGCAAAGCTTTCATTAAGATTTTACACTGTTGAAAGAGAGAACTCACTTTCGCTGGAGCAGAAGGGATAGAAAGGATACCTCATCTGCAGTGGACACACTGGAAAACTTCAAATAAAGAATCTAAATTGGATCCCATGTGGACTATGGCCTCGGGGCTACATCTCTTGCATTTCACTGAGATTAAATCTAAAGGAATGTATATAAATTGTCTGTATTATAAAAAATATTTTTCTTTTCAAGATCACATCGCATAAAAAAGAATAGAAAAACACATAAATACCCTATGGGAGATGGGGCTTAAAGCAGTATCTTCAGCACAAACAAAAACGCCTGTTTGGAATAATACTTCAAGCAATGCCTTTGCTTATCTGTTTGTCAGTATTATTTTTTTATTGATTTGCTTAAAACCTAAATGTAACTAGGTGGAAACAGCGTTTTCAATCATAGTAGTACATACTGTGATGCAAACAGATGCTTTGTAGTAACCAATAGGCCATGCATTGCATGGAGGTTGTAATTTTGTTGCTGAAAAGCTTATTTATGCCAGTCATGTCTGCAATGTTATGTCCCACGTTTATAATGTTTGTTAGATGTTCTCTCAGCAACTAACAGCAGGCGGAAACCTTAAATAATACATCCAGCAAACTGTAATCAACTGTAATTTCTGGACCAATATCAAAGCATTTGTGCCACGTTAACAGCAAAGTGGATTCACCATAAAAAAGCATAGAAAATAAATACAGTTTTTACTGAAACGCTGTGATTTTCAAACAAAATAACCTTGACTGTTGTTTGTCAGCCTTCCCTATGGAAGTATTAACTATTTCAGCTCCTTGTTTTGGCCTTGAGGAGGTATAGAATAATACTGATGGAGTGAAAGGTGGAGGATATGGATGAACTGCACGCGGTCCCTGAGGACTAGACGAAAAAACGCGTCAGCAAAAGAGTGTAAATTTAACATTTTCTTTTTTACTATTTATTATGTTTATATATGTAGCTTTTCATGCTTTCTATGACACACTTTGAATGTGATGGGCCTGCCGTTGCATTGTAATGCATGTTCTCATGAGATGTATGTTGCACAATGATATAAGCTTATGAATAAAGTAATTGTGCACTGACGGATGTTTTTAGTGATACAAACCAACAATGTCTGCTATCTGACATTGATATCTTGGTTCATCGCTGTGAAGAACTTTAGGGACAGGCTTTCCTGCAGACTTGATGGAGTAAAAGAACGCTGGAGCCATAAAATTAAGTTTTCAGTCTCGCCCGAGGGCTGACTCAACTGATGTGGCGCAGAGTGTTTGATATGAATGCATGTTCTGTGGACAACACAATGAAATTAGCCCTATGGCAACCATCTGCGGACACAGCTGATGATCAACACACTGTATTTTGCTGGCTATGCCTAACTACAAACTACCACACACACAGCTAAATTCTTGAAGGCTGACACAGAAGAGAAGGAATTGTTGAATAAAGTTGTTCATTTTGTTTTCTTTGCACACAAAAAGTATCCCTTCGTAAAATTAAGGTTGAACCACTGATGTAGGGCTGTCACAATTCCAAGATTCAAATTTGAGTACTCTATTTTTAAAAATCCTCGACTGAATTTTGATACCGGAAGTGGCACATTCCACGGACGAGAATCCATGAAACGCATTATTAGGCCATTTTCCAAGGCTGCATTATGTATTAAACCAACAAAATACCTACATAATAAAGCACAATGCTATTGTGAATTCAAACGCTATGATTCAATTAAATAACTATATGCAATGCAGGTTTAATATATGCGCTTAATACCTTTCTCAATATGCTAACTGTTCATCATGATTTCAAAATAAAAGTTTAAACTTTCACTCTGGTTTTACACATTTTGATGTCCACATATTCATGACGGTGGTTGTAGCATTTCTGTCATACACAAATGGCCAAACATTTGAATTAAATGTTGTTTAGTCAATATTAAACAAGGATTAGATCGTTAAGTGTAAAAACAATCGTCAGGCTGTTGGCACCCTCTTCATTCATTTGTTAGAATGTGTAATGTATATTAGCTCTATTGTTTAAAATACATGATGTATTTTAAAAGTTTTGTTCAATAAAACATACACTTGCTTGCTTTTGATAACTTTATTTGAACTAATTTTTATTGTCTTATTGCTATTATATATGTATTTTATGCAACTTTAAAGTATATTCACTTAGGTCTATTTTTTTCAGTAAAAAACAAACGAAAAAGCAATTATCTGATTACTCAATTAATCGTCAGAATAATCGTCAGATGACTCGATTACCAAAATAATTGTTAGTGACAGCCCTACACTGGACTATTTTAATGATGTCTTTACTACCGTTTTGAGTAGGGTGACCACCAGTCCTGCTTTGAGTTGTACCTCAAATGAGAAATGTCCCACATTTTCATCAGTCTGTTGGTTTTTAATTGTCAAATTAAGAAAACGTGCATACGTTCTTTTGCCTTTTTAAGAAAGCTTTTTATTTATTCTTATTTATTTATTTATTTATTATTTATTTATTTATTTATAAGGATGTGCGGACCTCATGAAGTGATCTAGCACCACAATATTCTCCATTCATTTTAACTAATTAAAAAATTGATGCAGCTTTCAGACACAACTTTCTTCTTTTGAGTTATTCAATTTCTTGGATGCAGCCATCTGATGATAATAAAGGCTTTTTATTTACAAGAGTGCCATGGTCATTTTGAAGTTTTCTTTGATGGACTGTGATAAACCCTAGACCAGGGGTTTTCAAACCTGTCCTGGAGGCCCCCCTGCCCTGCACATTTTGTCTCCCTTGTTAGACACACCCAAATCAGGTCTTGCAGTCTCTACTGATAAGCTTACCATTTAAATCAGGAGTGTTAATTAAGGGAGACATGCAAAATGTGAAGGCAGGGGGGGCTCCAGGACAGGTTTGAAAACCCTTGTCCTAGACCAGAGACCACCTTGACCTCACAGCACATGGTCCCTGAGATGCACGCTCTACTATCGGACTTTGTTTGACAACTTTCTTCTTATATTAAAGGGGTCATATGATGCCTTTGTCTTTGGAGTGTTACAAGCTGTTTGTGCATAGATAAGATCTGTAAAGTTGCAAAGCCAAACAGATATTTATTATAAAAGTTAAGACTCAGCCACGCCTTCCTAAAACGGCTTGTTCAATCATACCCCCACTTGCCCACATCACGGGGTGAGAAGATTAGCATAACACCGCCCATATGTATATGGAAAGAAAGAAGACGTAACTTTTACGTTTTTACTGGCTAAGTTATATTTACAACACTGTCCCGGAACAGTACAACTCAAATATTCGAGTGGGTGCTGCGCATTTCAAGGAGGACTGTTTCCTGAACCTGGGAGAGTAGTCTACAATGCCAGCTGTACACAAAGGGTTAAGGCTATAAAGTGGGGCAATTCCAATGTTGCAAGGACAGTCTGTGCATCTGACTCACAGCCTGTAAGTACGTTTTCATATTTAAAGAATTTGCGAGTTTTGAGCAGTGTAGAGTAGTGCGTTTGTTGTTTCTCGTTCTACGATCGCAAATGCAGACATGGTTTTATGTTTATGTGGCGCGGCACGACGCAATGCAACGCAGTGCGTAAAAAGAAAGTATGAATCATTATAATCAGTAGTTATGTCTCCAGTGGATGCAACAAATGCCTCGTTCATAATGGATTGTGTTGTTTCTGTTTTGTCGCCCTGAGAAACAGCATCACAACATGGTAAGGGGCATAACATTTCCTTTACACGGCCAATCACAAAGCACCGGATAGCTGGCAATCAGAGAACACCTCAGTTTCCATCAACGATGAGTTTTGTAAAAATCAAAGCAGAAAGGCATGTTCAGAGAGGAGCAACAATAATGTATGGTATGTGGAAAATAATGTTTTTTGAACCTCAAACCGCATAAATACATTGCATTACACCAAATAATGCTCTTTTTAGCAACATCTTACATTATTGTAATGCGAGGGTGCATCAAAATGCGTGAGCACAAATCTCTTTTCTCGCAGGTGGATTCTCTTCAATCTGACTCAAAGCGAACACGCTTTCTCTCGTTTATATGTGCGCACTCAGAAACATACATAAGTGCATATGACAATGGATGTAAATCAGTATTTTCACAGCACAACAGTAAATGTATCTGTCTCACACGCATCCCACATTGTCCCGCAAAATCACATCTACTGTCTTGCAACAGATCTATTGCCAGGTGGCCAGAAAGGTCTCAGATTTCATAAAAAAATCTTAATTTGTGTTCCAAAGATGAACAAAGGTCTTATGGGTTTGGAACAACATGACGGTGAGTAATTAATGACAGAATTTTCTTTTTTGGGTAAACTCTCTCTTTAACTGGCTCACAACCTGGCTCAAAAAAAGAAAAAATATCAAAAATGTTTTTTCATCAGAATACACAGCTTCCATTTTTACATTCTGTCTTGAATATTATTTAGTTACATACTTGGTATGTAAGTAAATAAATATTTACTTCATTTACTACTTTATCTTGTATGTAATGGAATATGTATATATATATATATATATATATATAAATGCATCACAAATAAAATTTGTGTTTAAGGTACAGTGACACATTATAAATCATTATAAATCATGAGCCTGTGTTGATTGTGAAGCACAGATCACTGTCAAAACTCCCAGGGCCATCCATATAAGCACTGAAGGCCTTAAAATGAGATTAAAACTGTGGTGCTCGACCCTCAAAACCAGGGATGTGCAGGGCACTAGTCATTCATTTTACATTTGCAAATAAAATCTGTCAAGAACATTTTTCACCACTTGTCTGCTTTGCTATAACAAACTCCTGGTAGATGTGGAAGTGCTGCATGTTAAGTTTGTGAATAATGATTTTGCTCAGAAAAATGAGAGACACTTGAGCAAAGTTAACTCTGCACTTGGCTTTTCAATAGAAACAGATTAAGAACTTGAAATTCCTCAAGCTTCATTAGCCGACTAAATTACCTGTTAAAAATAACTTGCTAGCACGGGCACTAACAGAGAGCAGCTTGGTAATTTGCACTAAAAATTCCTGAATGCAAAGGATGACATTCCGTGCAAGAAACGTCATGAATTTGGACAGTTTCTAATTAACTAAATTGCTCCTTTGATACCCAGCAATCAGGGTTATTTTTCTCGCGAGTCAATGGAAGGACAAATGCGACGGCAGGTTTCATCGTCAGACACGGTGTTCAACAGCCCTTGATTGCTGTCGGCACTTAACAGAACCTGAAAGGGGTCACGTGGGTGGGATATTAAGTCACTCTGGATATGTGACAGGTGACAGAACGTAATACGGTAGTAAGGCTAACATTTACGAATCATTTGAGGCTATTCATGTTTAAAACAGTTGAAAATTTCCAATTTAGTTATTCACAGCATGTACAGCATGTTTTGGACCGATTTGTCTCTTCAAAACAGTATCCAGTCATCTTTTAAATCTTTAGGACTTTGAAGATTCTCTGACTTAAATCTTTGGGTTGGAGATGTTGGGATGAGAGAGAGAGAGAGAGAGAAAGGAAGGGAGGGTGTGAGGGCTCCCACAGCGCTGAAGCTATAATCACTTGCTTGGCACGTTTACCCCCCTCCTATGAGCCCAACTAAAGAGAATTAAGCTGGGCCAGCTGAGCCACAGGCAGGTGCTGTGTTTGTTTTTCTGATGTGTTAATAAGAGCGCTCCTGCTGCCCACTGGACCGTCCTCCGCACACCCCACCCAGTCAAACCACACAGCGCTGATTCATTTAACAGGGCAATGCTGTCAGGAATTGCAAATAGAAGTCATTTGTCCACACAATTATGTAATTATTCGAGGAAATAGCATTGAGCTGTGGCTCTCCTAGCCCTTCCGCTCAAAGTAAAACCATGCTTTGATTTGAAGGGAATTTTGATCGAATAGATCTGCCATATATACATTTATTTTCTATGTAAGCACTTCCACAAGCAGTTTACAGCAAAGTAGGCTACGATCAGACACATTATTAAAATAAATAGTATGTTTTGCTAACTTAGCTGTCATAGAACAAAATGTAAAATTATTCAAGAGACCATCTTAACCCTATGGAAGCCTGTTTCCGCCACTGAATAAAAAAAACATCTCACAATTCTGACTTTTTTTTACTCGCAATTGTGAGTTATGATGTCAGAATTGCGAGATATAAACTCGCGGTTGCAAGTTATAGTCAGAATTGACAATCTCTTAATTTCTGATAAACTCACAATTCTGACTTAATTTCTCAGAATTAAGTTTGTCTCACAAGTGACTTTCTAACTCAGTTTAGTTTATATCTCGCAATTCTGACTTTTTAACCCGCAATTCTAGGAAAAAAGTCAGAATTGAGAGATAAACTTGCAATTGGGAGAATTCCGAGTTTATATGTCGCAATTCTGATTCAATTTATTTCTTGCAATTGCGGGTTTATATAGTAATTCTGACTTTATAACTCGCAATTCTAAGAAAAAAGTCAGAACTTTGAGATATAAAACTGCTATCGTGAGATACAAACTTGGATTCGCAAGAAAAAGTCAGAACTGTGAGTTTTTATCTCGCAATTATGACTTCTCGCAATTGTGAGTTTATATCTCACAATTCTGACTTTATAACTCGCAATTCTAGGAAAAGTCAGAATTGCAAGATATCAACTTGTAATTGTGAGATACAAACTCAGATTTGCAAGAAAAAAGCCAGAAATGTGAGTTTATATCTTGCCATTCTGACTTTATTTCTCGCAATTCCGAGTTTATATCGTGATTCTGACTTTATTTCTCGCACTTGCGAGTATATATCTCACAATTCTGACTTTATAATCAGCAATTCTAAGAAAAGTCAGAATTGCGAGATATTAACTTGTAATTGTGAGATACAAACTCAGATTTGTGAGAAAGAGTCAGAATTGTGAGTTTATATCTCACAATTCTGACTTTTTTCTCATAGAATTGCGTGATATAAACTCGCAATTGTGAGTTAGAAAGTCAGAATTATGATATAAACTCACAATTGCGAGAAGCAAAGTCATAATTGCGAGATATAAACTCACAGTTCTGACTTTTTTTCACAATTTTTTTTGCAATTGCACACTTGCAAGTTTTGCTTAGAATTGCTGGTTATAAAGTCAGAATTGTGAGATATAAACTCACAATTGCTAATTATAAAGTCAGAACTGCGAGATATGCACTTGCAATTGCGAGATATAAAGTAAAATAAAAAGTCGCAATAACCCTTTTTTATTCAGTGGCGAAAATGGGCTTCCTTATATTCCACTACTGGCCTATAGGTTTATTTAAAAAATAACTAAATAAGAATAATGTATAGTGAACAAAAATGTGTCGTGGACATAAGTGTGATGATTTATAATCTTATGTCGCAAGGGAGCATGGAGAAATGCAAT
Source organism: Garra rufa (assembly GCF_049309525.1). NCBI lineage: Eukaryota > Metazoa > Chordata > Actinopteri > Cypriniformes > Cyprinidae > Garra > Garra rufa. Next base: position 22,290,513 of record NC_133374.1, read on the forward strand.
TATAAGCACTGAACTTGAATTAGAACGGTTTTGTTATTTTTTAATAAAAGTAGGTTTCCGCTTTTAAATTTGATTAGAAAAAAAGAGAGAACTAGAGCATTATAGCATATATCGCTGAAATCAAAACTATATCATTAAATGCACTACATTATAAATACATTATTTAGGCTAAGTATGTTTGAATAAATCTAATACTGACAAAAAAAAAACGAGTTTTTGAGTTACAAATAAAAGTCCACGTCCTCCTGTTTTGTGTCAAAACAAGTAAAATTATTAAGTTTTGCCTACACAAAAATATTACACCTGAAAGCCAAAGATCAAAGCATTTCCGTTGTGTCTAAAATAGAATGTATTATGTTCCACAAAAGAATATGTTTCAAGCAGAATGTGGAAAAGTCAAGGACAAAATGTTCAGTTTAAAGCCAACGTGAACAGGTGATTTATGACACAATGTTTTACAAAAACATTTCTTTTTTGACATTTTTTCGAAGTTGCATTCAAAGTACACATCAAGCAGAGTACATTTTGATGGGCATGGCACTTCTGACAGTAAGCCAGCCCTCTGGATGCGATAAATGTCAAAAGCAATGATTCGATTTTGGCAAATATGAGCAGCTTATGGGCAGACCTGAATTGAAGAGTTTTTTTTTAGATTTTGAGGAATTCAGCCATCAAGAAAGTAATTTTTTTAAACATCCAGTCAGATGTGAGTAAACCAGTTCAAAGTGAGTTACAGCTATTTACTGCATCGATATAAAACGAGTGGAGTAAAGTGAATGAAAAGTCTAATTTTCTGTTTTGTGCAGCATGTGACCCAGATCAGCAAAAGCCAATTGTTTGTGAAAACTCCATGATGTTTTTTACATCAGGAAGTGACAATTGTGTGGTTCAATCAAGATGACAGAAGACTGAGCAATGAAGGTTTTGTACTGAAGTTCTATCAAGCTTCAGTTTGAGAAGGCCTCTATGTTAATGTCACAATTACACACAGTGAGAATTTCCTGATTTCAGGTGAAAATAGAGCGAGGGCATACCGTTGTGTGCCAGATGAGATAGGAACAATGCTATCAAGAAGCCTGATGAAGATGAATATCATTGGTCAGAATGCAGACGCCTAGGTTTTGTCAAAAAAATAAATCACATTAACCTCATTCTGTCATATTTCAGTGTTAAATTGGTCAGCAAATTTGGACTATTTGCACATCTCTAAGGAATCCTAAAGCATATCCAGCAGTTCTTGCATTAATCTTGCACAAGGTCCTTCACAAAGCCAGTTTCAATTAACACAATGAATAATCTGTAAACCATTATATCACCACAACATTTGGGACTGAATCCTGCATCAGCACCTTTAGTTGCCAACATGCTCCTAAAAAGGTGATGCAGAGGTTTTTTGGATGACAGATGGTCTTAGGTAGAAGCAGGGGAGTCGGACAGGGGGTAATAGTGGAACAGAGTAACAGGGGCCCTTGGTGAGGGGGGCCCATCGCGATCCCCCTCCCCCCAGAAACGTAGGATTGTGATCGCAAAACATCCCTCCGCCCCAGTGCGTGATATTGCGATCCCGAACAGTGCAGGTAAACCTAACTCCCCGATCTCAAGAGACGCACTAGCGACCAATGCTAAAAGTTGCAGCCTTTAGCCTCCTTGTTAGTGCGCCCGCCTCCCATGCCGGAGACCCGGGTGCGAGTAGGACCCGAGTGAGAGGGGTTACACAAACATTTTTAGTTAGAACGTAATTTTTAGTTTTTAGGGGGGCCCCTTAGCTGAGTCAGTGCACGGGGCCCAGAATTCACAGCGACGCCCCTGGGTAGAAGCAAAAGACTACTTTTGGGACTCTTGGGATCTGTTAAAATGTTCTGAGCAGCATCTAAAGATTCCTGGCAACAAAAAGGATCTTTAATAAAATATGAAACAAGTTGATATATTTTCCTTTGGCATTGAATTTAACGCCATTTTCATAACATAATAAACACAGTACTAATGTCAAGTCTACATTACCCTGTCACATTCCTTTTAACCAGTCTGGAGTAAGCTTATCATTTTTTAACTATTTTATGAGTTTGATATATTTAGTTCATGCCTATTAAATTAACTTTATTACTACACTTCCATGAAGAGCAAAACTACTTTTTTTGTAGACTTTTCCAATAGCTATTTTTTAATTGCCGCGATTCTGTTTTCTCAAGTTTATTATATCTCATTTATGCTGTCTAAACTTGCTGTCTCATTTATATTATTATCTCATTTATGCTGTCTAAACCATGGAAAAAAACAGAGGTGGAAAGTAACGAATTACATTTACTGGCATTACTGTAATTGAGTAGGTTTTTTGTGTACTACTTTTTTAAGTAACTTTTAAATTTTGTATTTTTACTTTTACTTAAGTACGTTTTGATTTAACTATTGTACTTAACTACATTTGAAATATTATCCATTACCGAGTAAAAGTAAAAAAATAAAATAATAAAATAAAGTTGGTCACCAGATAACATGGTAACCAGTTAAACCAAGTAACACCGGAACTGATGAGAACAAACATGATCGTTGACAAAATTCTTGCCCTGGAAATCCTAGTTGGCCAACCACAAACCCGTTTGACAGTTTTTTGCACTGTTCTGCTTGATTTGTTATAACTTTTGGCAGTCTATATTGTACTCCAAAAGTCCGAACAATTAGTACAGCACAAAACAGGACAATAATTGATCATTTTCAGCAGCAATAATCAGCTAAATATGCGAGTTTCGTTCGGTTCAGTGTTTACATTGAGTGCCGCCATATTATGGCCAATTGATGATGCGTAGTGAAAACCGCGGCAGTAATGTTACTTGACTTACCACACATTTTATCTGCATCGTCCTATCAGTCATTTCTTCTTAACTCTATTAAAGTGGTAAGTGAAATGTAACACTCTGCTGCTAGCAAGCAGATTACCATGTCCATTTAGTGGTTCCATAGAACGTGTTTATTCGTTTTCCGTGCCGAATACGGTTTTTTGCTTTGGGCACACCCCTAACCCCCTTGCTATAATCGTCCATCGCAATGTTTTACTGTAGACATCGGCTAACCCTAGACTGTATATTTGAAACGTATAAAATCTAAATGTTATTTTGCCAACTTTTAGTTGTAGAACATAGATGACTCAAAGCTATAATTCATAGCATGGAAAATAGCCTTCTTGTGACATTAAACAGCAGTGATCTCTTACTAAACCAGTTAAGTAAACAAAATCATTTTAATGGTTTATTATCGCAACAGCTAATGTGTTGACAGTGAAACCATGGTGTCATTCTCTGGAAAAGGGTTCAGTGCATGCTGGGTAGAACTTAATCAACCACTCATTAGTAGAGCTATCTATGTGCAAGCCTAAAGGAACCAAAATAAAATGAAAGTCTGACAGAGCAATAATTGGTCATACTCCACTAATCTCCTCTCAGGGATGGCACTGTATTTTTCAGCACATTCCTTAGGATGTGCAGTCTTGTGTATAGATTCATTTTGATCAAATTTGCTGTGGAGATTTAAAACTAATCCGCATATATGATGTTCTTCGGTGCATTAACAACAGTCCACAGGGAATATTTTGAGCATTGGTACATTTTGGAGCTTTGAAGAAAAGTGTTCCCTCACAAATTGCACTCAGGATGTGAACACTAACAACTGTTTAATTACATTAAATTGAAGATATCCAATTATCCCCTTTGTTTTATTGTGTAAATGTGAACACACAAGCACACTGAGCAGAATTCTTCCTCTTTTCCTTAAGTGGAATTAAACACATGACAGAAAATGATTGTATCCATACATTTTCAAAACTTTCTACGCTCACGTAATGTGAAACATGCAGAGAAACATGCTGTTACATAAAAGATTGTTTAATTTCATATTACTGCATATCAATGAGCATTGCACCGTGTTATTACGCAGACTTTAATGATATTTAAAGTGTCATGTACATTACAGTGGAGAGGCTGCAGAGCAAACTGCAGTCTCTGATAATGGGCTGCATGTGTTCGGATTCCTTTTCAAGGCGTTGATGTTTTATTAACATATTCATTTGAGGAAGAAACGCAAGCCAGAACTTTGCTAAAAAGTGATTTTGATATTCTGATGTTTGTTTCAAAAGCTCTGAAGCCCCATTACAACTTTCTCTGCGACACAAGAGACTACGTGAAATTACTGAAATGAACATTGTATTTCAAGCCTTATCTTATACTGGTATGTCTAATGTACCATACAGTTTGGGAAATACAAAAGTGGCGCATTTCAGTCAGAGGTTTACACCTGTTAAATATGAATCATGTAATGCCTTGCATACTAAAAGTTCAGTTATAAAATACATATATACAACTGTGTAATGACATAGAATGGATCCACTCGGTTCACATTCATCTTATTTTTCCCATAAGAACGGGCGAGGCCACTTGTCAATTTTATGTGTGGCTTCCGGTCTATTTCTAGCTGTACAAAAACAGCTCGCTTTGCTGCTTTTTGTTGCATGTTAATGTGACTCGCCATATTATTTTAATGTACTGTCTTAATTATGAACACTGGTTTGTAGTGCAAACTGTTTTACCAGTTACTGCACGTTGCATTCTTCTCAGTATTTCCCTATAGTGGCTAATGAACCGTAAGTCTCGCCCATATTTACTTCCGCAATAAAGAAAAAGGTGGATAGGGTTTTTTTTTTTTGCCCTTTGCGTTTAGGACAAAGCGGTCAAACGTGAGCGGAAGCCTGCTGGGAAGTGATAAGCATGTTGTCAAACAGGTTTTTTGGCTTGTGTTTGTGAAAGTAACATACCATTTGAATGCCATGAATGGTTCTGATTTTTTCACCACGAAACCACTGTACATGTGCATGTCTGACAGCAGTGGAATTCATGCAAGTGTGAATGCATTCAATCATGTTTAAATACATAATTGTAGTAGGCAATTTTGTCAGCACGAGTTACCATTCACATCTTGTTTTGGTCCTCTAATATGATGTGTCTTAAAATTGAATCAATGTGTGCGGATAGATTTGACACACAAGAATGAAGCCAAACTGAATGTGAGTGTGCTAAAAATTAGTTACAGGGAAAATGCACTCAAAAATATAAAAAAACAGTCATCATTTTAATGTCATTACATTGATTGTCTTTCTTTTGTGGAACATAAAAGACAATAGTTGAGAAATGTCAGTGAAAGTCAATGATCACCAAAACATTTTAGTTACCAACATTCTTTAAAATATATTCTTTTATATTCCACAGAAGAAATAAAGTCATGCAATTTTGGAACGACATGAGGATGAATAAATGATGACAGAATTTTAATTTATCATCAAATCATCAATTTAATGGGCTAGTTCACCCAAAAATTCTGTTCACTTTTCAAACTCATGTTGTTCCAAACCTGTAATATCTTTAGAACACAAATTAAGATATTTGTGACCCTTTCTGACCCTGCATAGACAGCAATATAATTACCATGTTCAAGGCCTAGAAAGGTAGTAAGGACATCAACAAAATAGTCCATGTGACATTAGTGGTTCAACCGTAATTTTATGAAGCTACAAGAATACTTTTTGTGGGCAAAAAAGCAAAAATAAGACAGGATACTAATGCTCTTGTGGTACTTTTCAAAATGGAGGCAGAGAGTAACAGAAAAGAAGAATTTTTGAATAAAGTCATCACATTAACTACTTTGTTGATGTTCTTGGTACCTTTCTGGGCCTTGAACATGGTAGCACCCTTGCCGTCTATGCAGGGTCAGAAAACTCTCAGAATTTATTAAAAATATCTTAATTTGTGTTCTAAAGATGAACAAAGGTCTTACGAATTTGGAACAACATGAAGGTGAATAATTAATGACACAATTTGGATGAACTAACCCTTTAACATTATTCAAACAGTTGTCTTCTTAAGAATAAAATGCTCTGGTGAATTATTCAAGACAAATAAACTGACTCAATTTAGATTTTATGTTGACTTCCAGTCATAAAATCCTTCATTCATAACACTTCCATTCTGAGAACACACCTGAGCTCATCACCAAACCCAAACAAAGGCGTTCAATTCTAGGAATCTAAATCACAAACAACAGCAAGTGTGTTTATAAGAACAGGCTTTGCAGGAGGAAGGAAATCAATGGCAGAAATCAATGCTGCACTCCCACTAATGGTGGAGTTATCTGTCACCAAACACGGCTCGCTCTCTCTGCCAGGCTCTCCACCGGTGTGCTAGCTCTTCAGCAGCTCCACAGCTTCTGTATTGTTGCACCGTTGAGCCAAGGTTAAGGGGGTGCATCCTTTCGAGTCCTGCATATCCCGCTGTGCATTATTCATCAGCAGGGCCTTGATGATGGGGATGTTGCTGAGCTGGACGGCTAAATGCAGCGGCGTCGACTCGCTGTTATTCTGAGCGTTCACGTTGGCTTGATGAGATATCAGCTGCAGAACGCTAGGGAAGCAGCTGGTGTTACAGGCTAAGTGGAGGGGCGTCCAGCCGCTATCCTCGGCCAGGTTAGGGTCGGCGCCTGCTGTTAGCAGCACCATCGCCACCTCCTCCTGCCCATGATGGCAGGCAAGGTGCAGAGGAGTCCAGCCATCTTTCCCTTGGACGTTGATTGAGCCATGGTGCTCTTCCAACACGAGAACAGTCTCTGGATGGCCTTTTAGGGCTGCCAGGTGCATGGCTGTCCAATTCTGATAAGTTCTTATATCGGGGTCGACTCCTTTACTTAACAGAAGTCTGCAGATACCTGTGTAACCCTTTAGAGCGGCAAAATGTAGAGGACTGTAGCTTTGCTCGTCGATTGTTTTCACATCAGCCCCATTATTAACCAACAAACGGACCACTCTGAAGTGCCCCTCATCTGCTGCTAAGTGTAGGGAAGTGGATTGAAGGTTATCCGGTTTGTTAACATCCGCTCCGTTTTTGAGCAAGAGGTTGACGATGTTCACGTGACCGTAAATGCAAGCCACGTGAAGCGGCGTACGGCCAGTCTGCCACTCTTGCTCATCCACGGCATCCAGACGGCGGAGCAGAATTCTCACGATGTGCTCATAGCCGTTCTGAGCTGCTAGATGCAAAGGCGTCCACCCGTCCTTCTCCTTGGCATCGGCTCTCGCCTTATTGTCTAACAAAAGGCGGACAGATCTGTCGTCGCCAGCCTGTACGGCAAAATGCAATGCGGACCACTGGTCACCATCACTGACGTTGACGTCAGCCCCACAGTCTGTCAGCAAGCTGCAGATTTCGTAAAACTTGTGCAGGACTGCGACGATGAGCGGGGTGTAGCCTTTTACACTCTGGCAGTTCACCGAGGCTCCCAGATTCAGGACCATCTGCACGCTTTCTTTGTCCCCGCTTGCCACTGCGTGATGAAGCAGAGAGTTGTTGTCTTGGAAGACTATGGACACGTGCTCTTTTCGCAGAACTTTCTTGAAGCTCACAAAGTCTTTCTTTACAAGGAGAGAGTGAACGCTAGAGTCATCTGTAGGGGAAAAAATTGGATACAGGACAGTTTTATATGGAGTATAGACAGAGAGAACAAAAGAGGTTGAATGCAAGGACTTGGACAAAATACTTGCCTGGGGAGTCAGCTGCTTTCTTTGACTAATGGAGAGAAACCAAAATTGAATTAATGTTATTTCTATTGTGTCTACTAACACAATTTGCTGACATCAGAAAGTAGTAAAAATATGAAGGGTGTTGTGTGCATTATTTTGTTCATCGTCACCATTTTCGTAGTTTACACTGAGACAAAAAAGGTTAGCGTTTTCAGGCCCCGAAAATGCATAAAGTTTTTCATTTTTAGTAGAGGCCATCTGAAGTCCAATTATCATATAAACGTTGGACAGAGTCGAGCTGCTATTTCATCACAACTTCAGTCAGACTAAAGTGCTTATAATCAAGCACTATTGTAGCCTTCATTAAAGGATAAGTTCATTTTCAGAATAAAAAATTCTTGATAATTTGCTCACCCTCATGTCTTCAAAGAAGTCTTTCTTTCTTTAGTCGAAAAGAAATGAAGCTTTTTGAGAAAAACATTCCAGGATTCTTCTCCATATAGTGGACTTCAATAGGGATCAATGGGTTGAAGGTCCAAATTGCAGTTTCGAGGAATAAGGGTTTTATCTAGCGAAACAATCGTCATTTAAAAAAAATAAATAAAGATTTATATACTTTTTATCCACAAATGCTTGTCTTGCACTAGCTCTGCAATATGTGTCTACAACTTCACACATTATGCTCATATCTCATTTTCTCCTCCAACTTCAAAATCGTCCAACAACCTTTTTTTGTAAAGGGCGTCTGACTTTCTTTGCATGTTCACTTTGTGAACACTGGGTTGATACTTCCGCCTACGCCACAAGTGACCTTTTTTCAACAAAAATATGTAATGTGTGAAGTCCTGCTAGTGCAAAATGAGTATTTGTGGTTTAAAAGTATCTAAACTTGTATTTTATTTAGAAAATGACTGATCGTTTCGCTAGGGAGTCCTTTGAAGCTGCATTGAATCTGATCTCCATTGAAGTCCACTATTTGGAGAAAAATCCTGGAACGTTTTCCTCAAAACCCTTCATTTCTTTTCGACTGAACATCTTGGATGACATGGGGGTGAGTAAATTATCAGAAAAATGTTATTCTGTACGTGAACTAATCATTTAAACAGAAACATTTTTTTTCTCGGTCTATTAATCCAAACCAGACTTGTAAAATCTGGTAAAAAATACCAAACTGTTTGGTATAACTCATTTTGTATAAGAGTATTTTACCATGTTTAAGTTATTACTTAACATTCTGCAGGTTTTCTTCACAAAGTCAGAGGAGAAAATAGTATTATTGAGTATTACTCAATCTAACACTTTATGTGCTGATGGTGAACTGTGGTCTAAACATGCACTGGAGGAGTCACTTACGTTCCATACATGTTCAGGCAGACGCTTTCTTATCTCACCCCTTGCATTCGTGTCTGGGATTTTTAGGACTTCGCTAAGGACTTCAGTCAACCGAACGGTCTCTGCAGAGAAATGGAGATGATGCAGCTGAATGTCACTTTGGGGAGCAGTTCTGCTCTAGCTCTTTTTCAGGACTTTTTACACAAGAGTGATCATTTGGCTAAAAATGCAAACACCAGCCAATGATTGACATCCTTTTAGCTGCTTTTATGGTGGCGCAACTTAATTGGGTAGTGTATAGTACGAGATAAAATCTAGCGCAGGGGATATAATAGTACTAATCACACTGCATTTTTAGTAATCTGATGTACAAGATTAATTGTATTCAACTCATTATACAATACGACACTGCAATAGAATTAGCAGAAGCTTATTAAACTTCTTTAATACTCGAACACAAACAGTGAATATTAAAATTCATTATTGCAGTCACTAAATCAAATAATTTAATTAGAACTTTTACTGAAGGTGACCTGAGGAGGAAACAGTCGCAGAGGAACTGGGAGGCTGATAAAAGATGCAACAATGTTGGTTCTTTGCTCATTGTTATTTCAGAAGTGCAAGACAACTGAGTAAACGTCTGCTGGGATTTTTGAGATGCATTTTGTCTGTATATAATCAAGCATTATTATAGTCTTCATTAAACAGAAACAAGAACAAAAATGAGATTTGTTACCAGAGAAAGCCGGTCGCCGGCTGCAGTCTTGGTGCCAGGATTGCTGCATGATACCAATCATGTCCTCGCACTCAGGGGGCTTGTCTTCAGGGATCTTCTCTACACCAGGCCTTTTGCCAGATGACACTCTGATTAATATTTCTGTCATATTCAGACCTGTGACAAGGAGAATGGAACAAATTGCTTGCAGTGTTATTTCTGTATTATACAAACTCCAAATATTGCACTTGTAAACAAACGCCTGTGCTTCTAGCACTCTCATAACAAACAAAGAGGAAAAAGGAACTCGCTATGAATTTTGTACAAAAGGGCCTGAAACTCATTTTCTTCAATAAACAGTGAGTGGAAGATGGTTCAGAAATGTCAACTGGCAACCTCAGATAAGTCAAAAGAAATATTATATGAGCTGTTTTGTTCTGTATTCAATTTGTGCCTTTCTTTTCAGTCAAGACTAATTCCAAAATTCAGTATGTTTACATATAGTTTAAAATCTAGTTTTTTAACAATATAAAGCTAAATTAAATATACAAAACTTTTACAAAGTCTTTTCTGATCTTCAAGGCTGCGTTTATTTAATTGAAAATATAGAATCAATTGTAAAATCGTGAAATGTTATTGCAATTTAAAATATTGTCTTCTATTTAAATATACTTTAAAATATAATTTATTCCCGTGATGCAAAGCTGAATTTTTAGCATCATTACTCCAGTCTTCAGTGTCACATGATTCTTCAGAAATCATTCTAATATGCTGATTTATTATCAATGTTGAAAACAGTTAAGCTACTATTTTGTTGCAACCTTTGATATTTTTTTCAGGATTTTTTAATAAATAAAAAGTTACAAAGAACAGCAATTATTCAAAATAGAAATCTTTTGTAACAACATAAACTTCTATTTAAAACTTTGTGGTCAGTAAATTTGTATTCTTTCTTTCTTTGAAAAAAAAAATACCTTTATTCAGCGAGGATGTGTTAAATTGATGAAAAAAAGTGATATTAAAGTCTTATATTTTTAGAAAATATTGCTATTTTGAATAAATACTGTTTTTTATTTTTTATTCATCAACGAATCTCAAAAAAAGTATCAGATTAAAAAATAACTGTTTTCAACATTAATAATAAATCAGCATATTCAGCTTTTCATCACAGAAATAAATTTTAAATATTTTAAAAGATATTAAAATAGAAACAGTTTTTTTAACTGTAATAATATTTCACAATATTACTGTTTTTTTTTTCTGTATTTTGATCAAATAAATGCAGACTTGCTAGTGAGCATTAGGAAATTATTTAAAAAACATAAAAAATCGTACTAATCCCAAACTATTGAACGAAATATGAGAAACTCTTTTTACAAATTTAACCTCCATAAAGCTACCATGAAAAAATAAAATAAAAAAATAAATATATATATATATATTTTTTTTTTTGGGTTGAAACATGAATGCTACATCACAATGTGTGTGAAAATCTGTGGAAAGCCAAAACAAGGAAACAGTATATACCTTGATATGCACGCTGCTGAGTCAGAATTTCCCACATAATAACAGAAATGCTGTAAAGTGAGAATAATCCAGTTTATTTCAAAGCATATCATAACTCACTGTCAAAATGTCAATGTTTGCACATGCTGTAAAGTTCTTCAAGTTATGAACTCTCACCTGTAAACATCATACTTTGTTCCAGGAGGTTCAGGACTCTGAGTGAAGGTCTCTGGAGGCACATAGTTTATGTTCCCTCGAGCTGTCATGTGTTCAATAAATTCTGTCTTACCAGAAAACACCTCCCATTTAATGAGGCCAAAATCTGAAATCTTCAAAGAGAAAATCAGACAGCACTATGAGGTTGTATATTTTAAACAAACATACTGCATATATGTAGAAAGTACCATTAAAGAATAATTAAAGCTCTTTTAAAAACAGAATTAAATTCAGAAATTTTTTGAAAGCAAAAGCAGTAGTATATTACTTACCTTCACGTGCAGATGATCATCAAGAAGAATATTGGCTGGTTTCAAGTTCAAATGAAGGATAGGTGGTTTCATGCTGTGCAGAAAATTCATGCCCATCGTCATCTCATGGATCATCTGGAACTTTTTAGGCCACATTAGTAAATGACTGCTGAGAAGGTTGTCTAGGGATCCTTTACTCATGTATTCCATCACTAAACCAGGTGGATCTTTGCTTATCCCATAAATGGAGATTAAATAGTTGAACTTCAGTCTTCCAAAGTTGGACATCTGTGTCATGTTCCTGTGCCATAAAATATAAAATCATTATATATACATAGACAAACAGAATTTGCAATAGTTAACATTCCAAAAAAAAGTCAGATATTATACATTTTTTATATTATACATATATTTATACATTATACACTACTCTTGTGTGTACTCGTACCTGTAATCATTGGTCGTTGTCTTTAGGGCACATGTTTCCCGCCAGATCTTAACCTTCACCTTATAGACTCGACCAAACTTGCGCTCAGCCAGTTTGTCCCAGTCACTTTCAAACTCATCTTTTTTAAAATGAGTAAATCTCTCCAGGCTGCTTTCTCTGAAAGAATCCTGTACGCTGGAATTAGCTGCTGTCATTTTGTTTTCCAGTCTCAGGAAATGAAGACGCTGCCCTTCGACATTTCTTCTTAGCGCACAGAAACCAGGTCAAGGAAACACACATCAAACAAAAACTCTGCTGGTTTTGGTGGGAGGAGTCTGAGCCCTGATTATTAGAATAAAAATGTAACAAAGCCAGTTCTGAATGTGTTCCACAGGTGAGGCTGAGTGATTTGTGCGGTACACCTGATAACCGGATATACCAGATTCATGTTTTGACATAACAGTAGGCATTGCCTCATAAGGGATATGTGCACGTTTGTGGTTTGCTGTTAGGGAAGCAGTTTCATTTTATTTCATGTAATTCAGCAGAATGTCCAAAGATATTTGATGCTTTAAACTTAATTAAAGGTTTTATGATTAACTGTCTTACAGTTCAACACATGCATAAAGTGCATGTCACATTTTCATTATAATTACTATTGTTCGCTGGAAGTTTTCCCATTGTTTATTAATCACTCAAGTGCTACGTCTTGTATTTCTTGGCACATTAGCAAAGACCTGTGGAGTGAATGTTATTCTAAGTCAAACGCTGATGCAAATTACTGTAGCCTTCAATGACAGGCTTTCAAAAACTAAAGTAATAATACTAATAACAGTAATTAACAATCAAGCGGTGAGCAGCACTTTTATACTGAGGTGACGGTGTGCTGCCTTTTAAATGCTTTGAAGGAAAGACTTGGCATTCAGCTGCTGTGATTCAGTCTTATTCGGCCACCCGAAGAGACACTTCATCCTTTAAGAAGTGCACAAAGAGCCAGACACTGCATTTCAACATGAATACGGGATCTGTTGATTTTCTGCTAGGGTATATATATTCATGAAAGGACCAGATTTATAGTCAAAACGTGCCATAATGTTATACTTCGCAATGAAGGTGACTGTAATTTTCAGTGTGTAGTGTGTGAAGCAACTGAAATTGTTGTAAATGACCTTTTACCACTTAAGATTGTGGAATCAATAAGCTAATTAGCCTCATTACAGAAGGAGTAATTACGCAACAAGCGACCACAAGTGTTTCTAATGGTCCGTTACTCTACTTCCAGAGATGTAATATCGAAGTTTTGTTTTCTTCTGTGACATATTCGCTTTGTTTCCTGTTGGGCCCATGTTGATTGTACTTTCAATTACAAGAAGCCATTATGTTTTTTATTAAGTGATCTCCAAGCCAGTAAATCTGCTGCGCCCCTAGGTTGTCCCAGCCTGGCGGTGGGATTTACAAAGAGATGCGTCTCAAAGGCAGTGTGCTTGTTACTACTTAATTGCTTCTTTTTTTCCTCCGACAGCGATTAGTCGAAAGGGAAACACATAATGTGAAATCTAATAAACAGCTGAACACGTCTAATTCTTAAAAGTGCTGGGGTAGTGATACTTGAAGAGAAGCATTGATGTATTTCTTTGACATCAGTATGTCCTCCTTTAAAGAATGGTAAATGTTAAAGGAGTAAAGAAAGTAGATAGGATGAACAACCCAACAGTGGTTTAAAGAAAATCCAAAAAAGATTTTCAAATCTTTTTTTTTTTCAAATCTAAACTACTTTTGTTCTTCTGTGGAACACAAAATAAGATATTTTGAGAAATGTCTTACTGTTCTTTTTTTATCCATACAATGAATTTTGGGCAAAGTGTGTAACAATTTATGATGCACAGCTCAGAATTAAATGCACACAGACTAAATCTTTGGTTCTTTTAATTGTGATGATTTTGGCTCACATTTAACAAAAAAACGCCAGTTCAGTGACTTTTTTTTTTTTGACGGTGGCCTTAAGCTCATCTGCAGTTTTAGATCTCTTGTTTCTCATTTTCCTCTTGACAATACTCCATAGATTCTCTATGTGGTTCAGGTCTGGTGAGTTTGCTGGCCAGTCAAGCACACCAACACCATGGTCATTTAACCAACTTTTGGCGCTTTTGGCAGTGTGGGAAGATGCCTGCTGGGAAATTAAATCTTTCATTATAAGTAAGCATGAAGTGCTCTAAAATTTCTTGGTAAACAGGTGCAGTGATTTTGGTTTTCAAGAAACACAGTGGACCAACACCAGCAGATGACATTGCAGCCCAAATCATCACAGACTGTGAAAACTTAACCCTGGACTTTAAGCAACTTGGGGCATGACTTTCTCCACCCTTCCTCCTGACTCCAGGACCTTGGTTTCCAAATGAAATACAAAACTTGCTCTCTTGAGAGAACCATTTCTTCTTCTCCTTAGCCCAGGTAAGATGCCTCTGATGTTTTCTGTGGTTCAGGAGTGGCTTAACAGGAGGAATATGACAACTGTAGGCAAATTCCGTGACAATTCTGTGTGTGGTGGCTCTTGATGCCTTGATCCCAGCCTCAGTGAAGTGAAGTTGTGAAGTTCACCCAAATTCTTGATTCGATTTGTTTGACAAGCCTCTCAAGGCTGCGTTTTTCTCGGTTGTGCATCTTTTTCTTCCATGCGTTAACTTTCTGTTAACATGCTTGGATACAGCACTCTGTGAACAGCCAGCTTCTTTGGCAATGAATGTTTGTGGCTTACCCTCCTTGTGAAGGGTGTCAATGATCGTCTTCTGGACAACTGTCAGATCAGCAGTCTTCCCCATGATTGTGTAGCCTAGTGAACCAAACTGAGAGACCATTTTCAAGGCTCAGGAAAACTTTGCAGGTATTTTGAGTTGATTAGCTGATTGGCAGGTCACCATATTCTAATTTGTTGAGATAGTGAATTGGTGGGTTTTTGAGCCAAAATCATCACATTTAAAAGAACCAAAGACCTAAACCTCTTAAGTCTGTGTGCATTGAATTTATTTAATGCACGAGTTTTACAATTTGAGTTGAATTACTGAAATAAATTAACTTTTTCACAATATTCTAGTTTATTGAGATGCACCTGTATATTAAAGCCAATCTGCCAAAATGACAGGTTGTGGAATGTGCCACTTTATGATGTAATAGTGAGACTAAACACTGCCACCAGAAAGTTTTCACAAGACGCGAAATACATACTAATAAGTACATATCACTGCAGTTTCCAACAGATATAAACACTAAAACAGCAAGCACTTGTAATCATTTTATACACAATTATGATTACAGCTCCATAATGCTTTCTGGATGTAACAAGCTTGCTCGGTAGCTCAGCCAGCATGGAATTGGACTTAGGATGTGAAATCCTTGGGGACGAATACTGTGAAACACATGACACATGATTAAAGAGCTGAAAGATGAGAAATCAAAAAAACAAGCTAAAATGGCATGCTTGCCATTGCATTTTTACACCACATTTGCTTTTGTTCATACTATGAGGTAGTTTAAGGGTGTACTGTACCGTTCTCCACACACAGTTCGGCATGCATCTGATTTAATATGGTTTGCTATAAATAACCAAACAAACAGAGTTCGGCTAATGTATGTTTCTGGTGATAGATGCGCATTCTGGCTTACCAATAATTACAACAACAGCGATGAAAAAACTTGGACAAACCATTCTTTGTTCAATGTGAGTGTTGAGTGTCGAATAAGAGCAGTCATTAATTTTGTCATCTCCCAGTTGCTGATAGAGCACGTGTGCAGGTGAGACCTGAACATCTGTGTTTAAACTAAACTCATTTAAGCTTTGCCAATTTAAACATTGAAGAGGCAGAAGACGTGAGCTTGTGCGCGCAGTGAGAAGATATGTGTGTACGCTCATCTGATGCGCACAAACCCACACCTCAAAACGCACGCAAATTTTAAACTCTCTTTGAAGTGTTTGAATGGACAAATTCACACAAACAATATGTCAAAATGCCTATCTTGGTAAGTATCCTAGCAGACACAGCTGGCTGAATGTACTGGATCAGTGCATTCTCTTAAAGTGAAGGGGCTTACTTAATATTAATCAAACAGCAACAACAAGGAAATCACTTTAAGTAACTTTAGCTTTTGTAACTTTAATAAAGATTAATCTTTAGTTTATACTGTAAAATATGCAATATTATTTTACATTTGATTACTTTACCAGCATCGTTTTTTTCCCCTAAACATAGCACATACCAAACTGTTCCGAAACCGTGACTCTAAAACCGTGATACAAACTGAACCGTGAGTAAGTTGAACAGTTGCACCCCTATTTTTGGTGTAGTGCAGCTGGTATGATACTTTAAAACGTCACGGAGCATTACAGTTATAGCGCCACTCAATGGACATTTTAAGTCAGAGCTGCGGTGACACGTACAAAACCATATACACTACATTGCCAAATGTATTGGGACACCCCCTTCTAATGAACAGGTTTGACTACTTTAGTAATTTCTATGAGTACGATGTTTAAGCATATAATGGTATTCTAGGAAATTGTGTGCTTCTAGTTTTATAGCAACAGTATGGGCATGAGCTATTTTTATTCTAAGATAACAATGCCTCAGTGTATAAGCCAAGATACAAAAAGAAATAATTGATTCAATATGTGTGGAAGAACTTGACTAGTCTTAAAATGTCCTAATCACAGTTGAACATTTCTGACTTTAAATGCAGACCTTGAGCCAAAAACTCATCAACACTAAACACCAATGACTATACATATGGGCATGGGCGCCATTAGGGGGGGGGCAAGGGGGGGCAGTTGCCCCCCCTGTGGTTAGTCATGGAATCCTCGACAGCCCCGCTGCAACTGCTTTAGCCAAGCTTAGGCTCGGTTGTAGTTGGGAACTAGACGGTGCTATATAACCCTCAAAGAAAGCAAAGCAATTGAAGATCTGGCAAACTATCCAACGTGTTTTTGCAGCGTTGAGCAATGTAGCCAATCACAGACATATATGTTGTTTCCGAACAATTAGAAACACTTGTCAGAATTCACTCACTGCTGAAAGCGCCTGATCGGTTTTTATTAAGTGCCGTTTTGTGCGCTCGTGAATCATCTTATGAGTGTAGACGCGATGTAAATAAAATATTAATTGTGTAGTTTAGAGAGCTTTATTAATTATAATGGAATTTTGTGAGATCTCTATGAACTTTTAGTGATAGCCTAATAAGGGGAGCGTGCTTTGCACTTTCCAGGCTATAATCCATTTAGAATTTGTATGAAACTTTCGTTTTTCGGCACATGCAAGCTGATATGTTTTGGGAGTGACATTTGCATATTTACGCTGGGTTTATTCTCGAAATAACGGTGAAGCAATAGACGGGATAAAAATATATTTTCACCTTCTCCCAAAACAACTTACTGTTTCAGCTATAAAATAGTTCAGTTTTGTATGTAATGGCAAAATGTTTATATTTAGTTTCGTTTTTTATTTAGCTTATTTAGAAAAACACTTGGAGCATTTTTTATTCGTTAAATAGCCTATATATATATATTTACCGAACAACGCCCAGCGGAAGACTGATCATAGTCTGTTTGATCAGTTTGCCTTCTCAAATCATCACGACTTGCCTTAAATCAAATCTATAGATATAAAACAGTTTAAGTATAAAACAATGGTAGTTTAAACGTTACAGATAAATGTGCGCTATATGCGCATAGTTTGTGCAGAAAGTGGAAGCTAAAGCTTGCAGGACATCGAGGCACCAGCGCATCTCACTTGCATTTTTTTCATTGGAAGCAATTTAAATTATCCGTCATTTTTGCTCACAAAGTACGAGTAATACATCGAAAAAAACGTTAGAGCATTTTTATAAAATAAAGAAAACAAAAATTATGTGCTTTCTGCCGTCTGGTTCTTGAACAGGAGTGCTTAACAAAATGAAGCGAAATGCATGCCTCACAGACATAATAAATACATTTATAGAAAGCTTTAAATTATTACTTAACGAAATAAAACAAATCAAAAGCACAAACTCTTTCATGTAATCCGTAAAGATGAATTTCTCTCTAAAGGCGCGTCCAAAAAGGAGATTGCGACACTGACTCAGAATACACAAATTAATTAATAAATAATTCATTTATGTCCTTACTCTTTCCTCGACACATTCATTGTTATTTATTTTTGCCGGTGCTTGGGGCGAGTTTTAGCCTATTGTGTGCGCTTGAACGCGGATTCAGCTGCGCTAAAGCACACTAAACGGTGTCTGAGTCGGTCTCAAAAGTGAAAGCGAAAGTGAAGTTTCGTGTTGTTTCCACCAGCGCGGCATTTTTTTTTCTTCACCATAATTGATGGATGTCTAAATTATGAAAATAAGGAGAAGCCTAAAACAGGCCCGATGCCGGCCCGGGTCTGAACTATGACGTGAAAATTGGCCAGAAGCCGTAGGCCTGGGGTGTAAAAAAAAGTCAGGGCCCATCGGCCCGAGCTGAAGCGCAGCGCTTTAATTAACTGCTTTGATGTGCATGCAATACCGTAGGGCACTGTTTTAATGCTTACATCTGATTTTTTTTTCTTGCCCCCCCTGACTCAAGAGTCAAATGTCGCCCATGCATATGGGTATAGTAATTTTAGACACTTCTAAAACTGTTGCAACAGGGATGGAAATACATGAATTAAATACATGAATTATGTTTCCATCTTTGTTGCCACAGTTTTGGAAGTGCCTTTTTCTGTTCTAAAGAAGGGGGTGCCCCAATACTTTTGTCCATATAGTGTATGTACAAGTCATTGGTGTTTGGTGATGAGTTTTTGGCTCAAGGTCTGCATTTAAAGTCACACCAGAGGTGTTTAGCTGTGACTTAGGAGCTTTATGCAGAACAGTCAAGTTCTTCCACATTGACTGAATCAATTATTTCTTTTTGAAGCTTGCCTTTTATACACAGAGGCATTGTTATCTTAGAATAGAAAAGGTCCTGTCCAAACTGTTGCTATAAAATTAGAAGAACACAATTTCCTAGAATATCATTATATGCTTAAACATTAAGATTTGTACTCATGGAAATTACCTGTTCATTAGAAGAGGGTGTCCCAATACTTTTGGCAATATAGTGTATGTACGTTCATCTGTTTGGGGGGGGGGGGGGGAAACAAACACTGTATTAGTGCCACTCAGTGGACATTTCTGTTGGAAACTACAGTGGTATGTACTTATTGGTACATATTTCGCGTCTCGCAAAAACGTTCCCACAGGTATGTTTGTTGTAATGAGACTAGGTTGGTAAATAATGAGAGTGGCGAACACAGGTCAACACAGAAACCAATCAATAAAGATGACTCCGAAGATGTGCAGTGCCAAGTTGTGGAAAAAACTTTGCATTGCCTTCCTTCTGATCCCAACAGGAAACATTCGCTGAACTTTATTTTTAATTAAGGTCCAGACCACGTCAGTAAGAGCTGGTTTCTTTGTTCACTTCATTTTACCACATATTTGTTTACAAAAACACAATTTGACGCAGTATTTTCAGAAAGATTGAAATTAAAAGATGATGCTGTGCCGACTAATATTGAATCCAACGTCTTGTTGTATTCAGATCCATCTTTAGCGTTTGGTTTCTGCATAGACCTGCATTCGCCTCTCTGGTTATTTACTGTACACTACATGCGCTTCAATATAAACTGTTTTTAGACTAGCAAGAAAGTTTTGAGTTCTGAAACTTACAGTTTTTATAGTACAATGACCTCTTATATTTCTCTAGTAGAGGAAAGAAAGGTTTTAGAACGACACAAGGGCAAGTTATGCCTTTACATAGCTGTCTGTTTGCATTATTCACTCATTTACTTAACATGTATGTGTTCACAATAAAAAAGTTGACCAGCTTGCAATTTTTACATCTCTATTGTAATATTCAAAGCATAGCACTACAGAATAAATGAGTATTCAAGAGCACTTTGGGTCTCTTTTAACAATGTTAATAGTTTCATCAGTTTCCCAGTGCAGCAACTAAACATAATGATGAGCAATTCAAAAACTGTCAAATAATGATTGAATGCTCAATGCAGTTTTCAATCCGGTTGGCTGGTTTGCAGTGAGCTCTGTTCTGTTAGCATTCACAAAGGGCCCTGGACCAGCAGTAGGCAGACCTTTGCAGACAACGTCTGTTTGCCATCCAGACAAGACAGAGAGCCAAACACGCCAGCAAACAGCCGGCCACTGAGCTGATAATCACCACCACGGCTTCGGTGTCATCTGTACGGCATTAACAAACCAAATCAGACCGACAGTTCGGCTGAAATATTTTTCCATTAGTTTGTTTTATTAGCCCACCAGAACAACTTGGTAATAGGTTACCTGCTGTTTCAGAGAATGATGAATTGTCTGCTTCTTTCAAAACAGGGCCGAAAGAAATGCGGTTTCCCGTGCCGCCGAAGATGGCCCCTGCTCCCTCTCCGAGATGCGCGTTTCGACTCTGAACACACTGCTGGGATGAGAAATGGATAACCAATAATGTCATCATCCTGAAATCAAGGCATTATATGGGGCCAAAATAAATCCCCTGAACTTCTGCATACTTTAAACTTGTTTACAGTCTCGACGAGTTATTCTGTTAGCCTGCAAATTGCCAACCACTTCACTTTTTCTGTCTTGCAGTGACAGAGTAACAAGCCTGGGAAGATCATTTATTTAGAAACTGCAGATGCTGTCATCAAAAGCGGGAGAGTAATGAAAAGTAGAAAATCTTTCAGGAGAAATATTGAGACCTCTTCAACAGTGATAAATGATGCGCAAGCTTTCATCTGTACGGCCAGGTTCAAACTCACCCTCTCGCACTCGGAATGGTTCCTCAAACACACGCTCAGGTCACAGTGCAGGTAAGCGGTGGAGTAATTGATCATCTGGAAGAGACTGATGGTGAAGCTGGCCCTCTTTGACAGGACGCTAGGAAGCAGTCTAATGCCATGAGGGTCTATAGGCAGCCTGAGGGAGTTCACATCAAAGAGACGCATTAGCTCTGATAGTGCGAACAAAACTGAAATAATGAACTTGCTGGGTGATGCAAACAGAGGTGAAACTTCTGGCGCTGAAAAGCATGACAATTAATTCTTGTGGATGAAGTGCTATATGCAAATATCTGATGGTGTTGTAATTATGATAACAGTGAGAGCAGTGGTTTGATTTAGTCCAACGTGACATGCAGTTTCTGGGTTATTTTAAAGGGATAGCTCATCCAAAAATTTATTTACTTACCCTCAAGCCATCCTAGGTGTACAGTTGAGGTCAGAAGTTTACATACACCCTGCGGAATCTGCAAAATGTTAATTATTTTACCAAAATAAAAGAGATCATACAAAATGCATGGTATTTTTTATTTAGTACTGACCTGAATAAGATATTTCACATAAAATATATTTACATATAGTCCACAAGAGAAAATAATAGTTAAATTTATAAAAAAATTAGCTGTTCAAAAGTTTACATACACTTGATTTTTAATACTGTGTTGTTACCTGAATGATCCACAGCTGTGTTTTTTGTTTTTTTTTTGGTTTAGTGAAAGTTGTTCACAAGTTGCTTGTTTGTCCTGAACAATTAAACTGCCTGCTGTTCTTCAGAAAAATCCTTCAGGTCCCACAAATTCTTAGTTCTTTCAGCATTTTTGTGTATTTGAACCCTTTCCAACAATGACTGTATGGTTTTGATATCTATCTTTTCACACAATTGAGGGACTCATATGCAACTATTAAACTCACTGATGCTTCAGAAGGAAAAAGGATGCATTAAGAGCCAGGGGTGTAAACTTTTGATCCAATGCAAATGCTCTTAATGCATTGTTTTTCCTTCTGGAGCATCAGTGAGCGTTTGAACCTTCTGTAATAGTTACATATCATCGTACAGTCAAAAGATACCGGAAAACCAAAGAATTGGTGGGACCTTCGAGGATTTTTCTGAAAAACAGCGGGCAATTTAACTGTCACTAAACAAAAAAAAAAAAAAACAACTGTGGATCATTCGGGTAACAACACAGTATTAAGAATCAAACATACGTAAACTTTTAAACAAGGTCATTTTTATAAATTCAACTATTATTTTCTCTCTTATTTTGGTAATTAATGGTAATAATTAACATTTTGCAGACACTACTTGTACTTCTTATACTATAAATGACATAAAATAGTGCAAAAGTATGTAAAATGCAAAGAACTGACTGCCTCCCTCTGATATTTTCAATGTTCTCCAGTGTAATTTGCAAAAATTACTTCCTTAATAACTTTATTTGATGGAACCAGACCCCCCATGTCTACCCTGATTGAAAAACAATTTTGCTAAACAAGAGCACATTACTGTACTTCCAAAATACTGAATTTGGAAAGAATATACCTGACAGATTTTTATTTTGATAAAAGGTTTAATACATAAATTTACTGAAAGTACACATTGTGCTGTCTCTGGCTATTTTGGCGATGTGCTATTGGCAACAGAGCTGAGAGACTCAGAGAAAGTGAATACTTCACACACTAGCAGGGACACAGACATCAGCAGTTTACTGTACTGCTCTAACAGCTCGATATAGAGACATACTTTGCCCAGGATATTTATAGCTTTCTCAAGGTAAATAGTTTGAGGGAATGTTTTTTAGCCAATCAGCTAAAAAACAGCTCTTCCCCTGTGATAAGGTGACCAGTTAAAACGCAGCCGAGTCATACAAACAGGAACTAATGCTGAAGTATTAAACTTCCACATAAAAATATGGGAGACGGGATCCGTATAATCCAGCCATGCTCTGACCATGTAGCTGATTTGGTACCATAATGTGAAATGTGGCCTGGTTCAAGGGCACCATGTGATTTGAGTTAATCTGAAATAACCTGAGAGGTGCACATTACCTGGAAAAAATGCAGCAGGTGGTGTTAAATTCATCAAGTCTGACGGTGGGCGAGAGGCAGCAGGATTTTATCTCTAGGTTCACCTGGCTGTTATTTGTTTTGAGGCTGATGACGACACGCAGGTTTCCGAGGGCAGGGATGAGATCTCCGGGCATGATATCTCTCTCCAAGTTCAGACTCATCTCTGCTGTGTAGTTGCCAGTGCCGCAGATATCATCTGAGATTTGCGCCAGACTGGAAGAAGACAATCAGGCGGTCAAAATCCAATCGAGTGCAGTGAAAATTAATCATGTTGACTACAGTTTATCACCATGCTGGCATCTCTATAGATTACATCTGTACCTGCGGAGCTAAAGTTTATTCAGTAAAGTAATGTTCCATCCACAACAACAGCAGACATACTTCCGTGATATCAGTAAACTGAAATTGAAAATAAAAATATATACAAACAAACAAACAAAAAACAAATAAATAACTGTTTGGGGGGAAATATTTAGTTTTTCAGTTAGAAATAGTACATCAGATAACATTAGATAAATGGGTTGTATTGATTTGAGACAGCTTTTATTGATACGGTTTTTGGTTAAAAAGGTAGTCTCCAAACTTTTTTTTTTAAATCGTTTGTTCTATTTGTCGTTCATTCTATCCATCATTTTTTATAATCTATCTATCTATCTATCTATCTATCTATCTATCTATCTATCTATCTATCTATCTATCTATCTATCTATCTATCTATCTATAATTCTTTTCTTTCTTTCTATCTATCGTTATATCTATCTATCGTTATATCTATCTATAGTTCTATCATTCTTTTTCTTTCTTTCTTTCTTTCTTTCTTTCTATCGGTCTGTCTGTCGTTATGTCTATCTATAGTTCTAGAATTCTTTTCTTTCTTTCTTTCTTTCTGTCTTTCTCTATCTATCTATCTATCTATCTATCTATCTATCTATCTATCTATCTATCTATCTATCTATCTATCTATTGTTCTATCATTCTATCGTTCTCTCTGTCTGTCTGTCTGTCTGTCTGTCTGTCTGTCTATCTATCTATCTATCTATCTGTCTTTCTCTCTATCTATCAATCTATCTATCATTCTATCGTTCTCTGTCTGTCTGTCTGTCTGTCTGTCTGTCTGTCTGTCTATCTATCTATCTATCTATCTATCTATCCTGCTATAATTCTTTTCTTTCTTTCTTTCTTTCTGTCTTTCTCTATCTATCTATCTATCTATCTATCTATCTATCTATCTATCTATCTATCTATCTATCTATCTATCTATCTATCTATCTATCTATCTATCTATCTATCTATCTATCGTTCTATCATTCTATCGTTCTCTCTGTCTGTCTGTCTGTCTATCTATCTATCTATCTATCTATCTATCTATCTATCTATCTATCTATCTATCTATCTATCTATCTATCTATCTATCTATCTATCTATCTATCTATCTATCCTGCTATAATTCTTTTCTTTCTTTCTTTCTTTCTTTCTTTCTTTCTTTCTTTCTTTCTTTCTTTCTTTCTTTCTCTCTCTCTCTATCTATCTATCTATCTATCTATCTATCCTGCTATAATTCTTTTCTTTCTTTCTTTCTTTCTTTCTTTCTTTCTTTCTTTCTTTCTTTCTTTCTCTCTCTCTCTCTATCTATCTATCTATCTATCTATCTATCTATCTATCTATCTATCTATCTATCCTGCTATAATTCTTTTCTTTCTTTCTTTCTTTCTTTCTTTCTTTCTTTCTTTCTTTCTTTCTTTCTGTCTGTCTATCCTGCTATAATTCTTTTCTTTCTTTCTTTCTTTCTTTCTTTCTTTCTTTCTTTCTTTCTTTCTGTCTTTCTCTATCTATCTATCTATCTATCTATCTATCTATCTATCTATCTATCTTTCTATCTATCTGTCTTTCTCTCTATCAATCTATCTATCATTCTATCGTTCTCTGTCTGTCTGTCTGTCTGTCTATCTATTTATCTATCTATCTATCTATCCTGCTATAATTCTTTTCTTTCTTTCTTTCTTTCTTTCTTTCTTTCTATCGTTATATCTATCTATCGTTATATCTATCTATAGTTCTATAATTCTTTTTCTTTCTTTCTTTCTTTCTTTCTTTCTATCGGTCTGTTTGTCGTTATGTCTATCTTTAGTTCTATAATTCTTTTCTTTCTTTCTTTCTTTCTTTCTTTCTTTCTTTCTATCTGTCTATCTATCTATTGTTCTATAATTCTATCATTCTCTCTGTCTGTCTGTCTGTCTGTCTGTCTATCTATCTATCTATCTATCTATCTATCTATCTATCTATCTATCTATCTATCTATCTATCTATCTATCTATCCTATGCTGCTAATTAATCTAGCACTACACAAACGCTAATAAAATTCTTTCTTTTCCACATTAAAGGTGATTTAAGAGTTCTGTGTCATTACCCACTGAGAGAATCGGGTGATATAATCCTCCTCTTCCTGTTTATCACTGGCAGGTCTGAAACGAACTCAGCAGATACCCCTGAGTCACTTTCAGCAAATGGAGTGGTGCCATGTGAAATATCTTCACTCCCTTCCCTGGACTGTAATGAACCTTTGGGGAGCGATTGTGTCTCTGTACTTGAGAAACTCAAATCCGTGTGGACAATAGGAGATAACTTTTCCCCAGTAACAGCAGTCAGCGCAGTCCGCCCAATGTGTTTTTGTACATCATCTGTTGCGCCCAAACTGGACATTTCATCAGAAGGAACGTTCGATTGCGTCGCTCGCAAATGCTCATTTACTGTTGAGAAAAATTCGGTCTGGTTTTCAGTTAAGGTCACGTCTTGCAACACATTCTGCATTTGAATAAGATGCAAAAGAAAAGTTGGTGAAGTTGTTCCAGTGGATGATTCAAGGGGCGACATGTTCAAGGCCCCTTCTGGTCGTGCTGCAGCTGTCGTCTGCCTACTGATGCCAGAAATTGGGCTAGATGTTACGTCCCGAGGATGCTCTTTAACATCTGATATATTTACAAACATATGAAGTGATTCTTTGTGGTTGTCAAGTCTATTTATCTGCATCATTGTTTGCTCAATAGATACTGGCGGCGAAGCAGAGAAAGTCAAATGTTGTTTAAACTCAATAGGGGAAATGGTAGCATGAATTGGGCTTGAAACAATCCTGTGCAAAATAGACGTGAATGAGGTTTGATTCATGCCTACAACTAAATGACTGCTCTCATCATGGTGTTTCAAAGTTGTTGGTTTAACCGTGCCATCTCTCTTCTTTAAGTATGACTCAATCTGAAGTCCAGATTGTGATTGCGGTGTGCCGGTGAGGAATTTCTCTCTAGGGTGAGCTTCAACGAGCCGCTGGACTGATGGGATACCACTAACCGTGTAGCTGCTGAAAAAAGACATTGCAGTCCCTCTTGGGACTTTAAGATGTTGTTGTTTGTCATCTAATGGCAAACCAATCTTTCCGGTTGTCAACGAGTAATTTAAAAACGTACGTTTCTTCGAGATGGACAAAAGTTTTGAAAGCACTCTGGCATCTGATGTCACTGTGTTTTGTGACTTACCGAAAGCTGTTGGCAGCAACAAGGACTTCTTTTGCAGAACCGCATTTTCCAAGAGCAAAGGGGACACCTGGGGTTTTAAAAACATAGTTGTTGTAATAATCGTGTTTGTATTTGTGGGAATGCTAAAATGTAACATGCTTTTGTTCACTGACAGCGTTTCATGCCCCGTTAATCTGTTTGAGATAATATTTGGCCTCTCAGATAGGACTTTGTGTGACTCTTGGTTAGAGTCAAACTTAGTAAAGTCTTCCATATTTGTGAATCTCTTCACAGCTGCATATGTAAACGAAGGTGGAATCGATTCAGGAGCTTGGATTGATACAAAAGGCTTTAATCTCTCTGAGGGAAAATGATTTAGAGGCTGTCGAGGCTGATGATCGTTCACGTTGAAGACATGAAACACATTCTTAAGCTTTGTCAGCGGTGTAAATAATTCGTCAAACCGATCAAGGTGTTTTGAAGTATCTTCTTGAGTTGATAGGGTTCGGGGCGCAGCAAATGAACTTTGAGTCTGTTTCATGAACATCCGCTTATCACTCTCTGTAGTTACTTCCTCAGCATTGGTTAATGAGGCACTACTAAAGCCTATCAATTCACTCAACCAAACTGGAAAATGATCCATTCTGTTTCGTTGCTCCATCACAGGGTTATGAGATGTTCTGGCTTCTTTGGAACAAGGATTTGACGGTTTAAGTAAAGATGAAGAGTTTTTGGTGGTCAAAGAAAGGGCACTTTTATTTAGTCGATGAGGAAAACTTGTTGGCAAGGTTTGGAGCACTGGTTTAGTTTGACGCTCTTTACTTGATTTGGTGTGGAAAATCGATTTGCTTTCTAGTCTACGCACGGAGTCGGATATCAACCGCGAGGCCACAAACTGTTTTGTCACGTGCATTTTGCCAGCAGCTGTTACTGTGTTCGAAAAATAATTCAGCGTGGTTGCGTCTGGATTCTCGTCAGGGGTCAGCTTTGAAGCGGAGAATAAAAACATAGAGTCTGGGTGCTTCAGTGACACCCCGAAGGGTTTTGGTCCATTGGTGCTGGGATTTTTGCTGCTTTCTGCCATTTTATTAACTATTACTTGGCTGGTTGGTTTCACTTGTAATGGAGTCGCAAGGATCAGTGCACTCAGTGAAAACAGATTCTTCTGTTCTTCTGGCTCAGATCCATTTCTTGGATTTTGACCAAGCTCAGTGGTTAAAATCTCTGCACCCTGCAAAACTGTAAAATGCATAATGGTTGATCGGTTCTTCGTATTCAAAAAAACCTCTTCTGTACCATTCACAGGGTCATCAGCGCCAAATGACTCCAGAGTCCAATTTTCGGTCTTGTTTTTAGCCCATCTTTCCATGCTCTTGTTTGACTCCCCAAGGTTATCAATTACTGATGGATCAGAGGCCGATATCATGAGAATGCCGTTTGCGGCCAAAGGAGTAATAGACTCTGAGACTCTTTGATTCTTGCTTTCCAGCGAAGCGTGAAAAAAAGCCGGGATCTTTTCCCTGCCTCTGGACAGATGAGCAGCAGGCGTCATGGTGTCATTCATCATTGACTCAAATCCAGCCTCAGTTGAGGGATGAAGCCTCTCCTCATCATTGAAGATCAATGAGAGGTCTCCGTCAGACTGAAGCAACTCTACTGTTGTGCCATCCTTACCCGTGGAACGTGAAGCTAAGACAAAGCTCGGCCCATTCGAGGTAATTGCATCTTTATCAGTGCTTGTGGTTGCATTTACTGTACTTGAGTGCTGCCTCTCATGTGGCGTATGGAACAAATCTGTCCCTGGAGAACTGATTACAGCCGTAGTCGGGCGAGCTGGGCTTTCAGTGGAAACTTTTCCTCTGTTGTCACTGGAGCTGTTTTGCTCCTCTGATGGCATAGTTGTTATGAAGGTTGCACTCTTGCTGTGCAGGTCCTCCTCCGTAGCGCTCACTGCAAAAAAGCAGAGTTGCAATTGTGCTTGTGAGATGCCTCATAAAATACATATAAATAATTATAGGATAAACAGTTTGATGGCCATTAAAATTTTATGACTGAATATACAAAAAAATAGATGGTTGCAGTTAAGATTATTGCATGCATAGGGATTGTTCTGTAACATAATACAGGTAAGCGAGTTGCATCATTTGCTCTAATGAATAATTCAGTGCTCTTTATGGAACAGAAATGTGTGATATGGTGCACACTCTCAGAAAAAAAATGGTCATTGGGGAAGCACCCTTTCAAAAGTTACTAATATACATTTAGCGGTAAGCAAAAAAATAAATATCACCCTAGTGACAGCTTTTTTTCTGAGAGCATAGGAATTTAAGATAACTGTAAATAAGCTGCTACCACTAAACAAAAAATATATTAGTACAGAATTGCGCACATAAAGACAGACCCATAACACTGTAAAAGCAAATGATTTTAAATATTTACCTCTATCTAATCAACAGTGGTCTTAAATTACAATTAAACATATTCTTATATTATTGTTATTATTTTTTACAATAAATAATGTTAATTAAGTATATTTATAATACATAATATATTAAATGTATATATTTTTTCAAAGCTACTTGGTGTAATGTGTCTCAAAATTAAATAATGAAAATATTATTTTATATGATTTATTATATGATATTATATTTTTATTATATTATGAATTTTTATATTATTTATAACTTTTGTATAATCATATTTAATTATTTAACTTAAATTAATTTTAATTATTTTATAATTGTACTTACAATGTAATTAATTAATAAAATAAATTATGAAATAATTAACAATTATAGTACTGTAATATATATTTGTAGTATTACATATATTATACATTTATTAACATGTTACTTCTAATAATATTATAAAATATTAATAATAATAATATTAAATATTGTAGATCTATACAGATCTATAGTTCTATGTATTATATTGAATCAGGAATAATGAAAATATTCTTCAATATTTAATTAATGATACATTTGTGTTCTTTTTCACTTTTAAATATATTATAAGTTTAATTACATGGTAATTATATAAAATATATTAAGTAATAATAATATTAAATATTAAATTAATGATACTGTAATTGTAATTATAATTAAATTACTTACATTAAATTATGAAATAAAATAACAATTAAATACTGTAATATATTTGTAGTATTACATATATTATAAATATAATTAACATGATAATTATATTATATAATATTGTTTAATAGTAATAACATTACATATTCAATTAATTATATATTCATATTTTTAAATTTTTAAATATATTCTAATTGTAATTACAATGTAATTACTTAATAAAATAAATTATGAAATAAATAACAATTATAATACTGTAATATATGTTTGTGGTATTACATATATAATATATTAATTTAACTTGTTAATTAAAATAATATATTTAATAATATTCAATTAACTCTATATTTATTTTTATATAATTATATATACATTTATATTTTTTATTAAAACAAAAATTACTACAAACATAATTAAAACAATATTATTTAATAATAATGTTAAAAATTCAATTAATTATATATTTACATTTTTACAATTGTAATTATAATTGTAAATATAATGTAATAACTTACATTATGAAATTAACAATTATAATACTGTAATATATATTTGTAGTATTACATATGTTTAATTACCATTTTAATTATAATGTATAATATTATTTAATAATATTGAATTAATGATATTTTTATTTTATATTATAATTGTAATTATATAATTTAATTACTTAATAAAAATTATGAAATAATTAACAATTATAATACTGTTATACTGATACTATATATATATATATATATATATATATATATATATATATATATACATACATATGTATATAGTATCACATATATTATATATTTAATAAGCATGGTAATTATATTAATATTATATAATTATTCAATTAATGATATATTTATATTTTATAGAATTGTTTTTTTGTTTTTGTTTTTTATTGAAACAAAAATTGCTACAACCACAATACTTTCAACCATTAATAGCTACAACTATAGTTTATACTGCTGGTGATAAAATCACTTAATTATGCTACCGGTAGTTATTGAGGAAAATCTTAATGTACATACCTGTGAGTCCAAAAATGAAAAATATGAAACCAACCCCCATACTTAATCTTCTCTCTTGGTTTCTTTTAAGCGACACATACATAACAGCATAATGAAGTTGTATTGAGATGCACTACACAGGTTCCTATCCCAGCAGAGCTCACACTACACTCTCTGCAGGAGCATGCTGTGAGCTTTACCTTGCTCTCTAGTCATTTATAAGTAGATTAGATTACTGACACGTGAACAAAAGCAAGCTGAGAAAAATAAAACGGATTTCTGCGTCAGTAGAATCCCTCATCACCCTCATCGTGTTTGACTGCGTATAATTTTTCATGTGCTTCGGCTTGTGTGAGCTGCTATGATAAGGTAGCATTCGAGTCATCCATTATTAAACAGATTCAGATAAGACTCAAATACAGTGTAGAGAGTCTTATTAAAGAGCTTGTAGTTCTCATGTCAATTCATCTTCAGGTGAGTTTACACATTTCCACCGGCAGGAAGATTAACGCTTAGTCTAATCCACTCATGGTCAATAACGTATATGTGTGCCAAGAACTACAGCTGGGTAAAAACTGTATTTATCTGCACCACTTGCTGGAAAGTTCAAAGACAAATGTCTCTGGGGAGCTGGTTTTGTCTTTAATATAAGAATATATGAATGTTTTTTATATGGCTAAAACTCATCTCTTCTGTGAGCACTTAACCATATCATGCTGACTCTTACATATAAAAAATATCTTATATGGTTTCACTATTTCTTAAAACCCTCCCTGTTCTAGAAAGTACTGTGTTTGAAACTTTGTGTTATTACCACTTCTTGTGTCATAGCTCCTTATGATGAATCACTTAGTTGTCTTACTCAGTAAGCTTTAGATAAAAGTGTCTGCTAAATGAATAAATGCAAAAATATGATATAAAGCAGAATTTCACTTTCAGAACAAAGATTTACAGATAATTTACTCACCCACTTGTCATCCAAGATGTTCATGTCTTTCTTTCTTCAGTCATGAAGAAACTGTTTTTTGAGGAAAACATTTAAGGATTTCTCTTCATATAGTGGACTTCTATGGTGCCCGCCAGTTTGAACTACCAAAACACAGTTTAAATGCAGCTTCAAAGGACTCTAAACGATCCCAGCCAAAGAAAAAGAGTCATATCTAGCGAAACAATCAGTTATTTAAAAAAACTAAATTGACAATTTATATTCTTTTTATACTCAAATGATCATTTTGTCTAGCTCTGCGTGAATCTGTGTATTCCGGTTCAAAACAGTTAGGGTATGTCGAAAAAAATCGCTGTTTTACCTTTTTTTGTTTAGGCCATTTGATTTTCTTTGCACATTCACTTTGTAAACACTGGGTTGGTACTTCTGCAGCGATGTAGGATTTTTAAGTTGGAGAAGAAAATGAGATGGGAGGTTTTTGACATTCCCTCAACTCTCTTGAACTAGTACAGTCGTTGCCAAAAGTTTTGAGAATGACACAAATATTAGTTTTCACAAAGTTTGCTGCTCAACTGCTTTTAGATCTTTGTTTCAGTTGTTTCTGTGATGTTCTGAAATATAATTACAAGCACTTCATACGTTTCAAAGGCTTTTATCGACAATTACATGACATTTATGCAAAGAGTCAGTATTTGCAGTGTTGGCCCTTCTTTTTCAGGACCTCTGCAATTCGACTGGGCATGCTCTTAATCAACTTCTGGGCCAAATCCTGACTGATAGCAACCCATTCTTTCATAATCACTTCTTGGAGTTTGTCAGAATTAGTGGGTTTTTGTTTGTCCACCCGCCTCTTGAGGATTGACCACAAGTTCTCAATGGGATTAAGATCTGGGGAGTTTCCAGGCCATGGACCCAACATTTCAACGTTTTGGTCCCCGAGCCACTTAGTTATCACTTTTGCCTTATGGCACGGTGTTTTGGTACCATTCTTTATTCATGGCTGTGTTTTTGGGCAAAATTGTGAGTGAGCCCACTCCCTTGGATGAGAAGCAACCCCACTCATGAATGGTCTCAGGATGCTTTACTGTTGGCATGACACAGGACTGATGGTAGCGCTCACCTTTTCTTCTCCGGACAAGCCTTTTTCCAGATGCCCCAAACAATCAGAAAGAGGCTTCATCGGAGAATATGACTTTGCCCCAGTCCTCAGCAGTCCATTCGCCATACTTTTTGCAGAAGATCAATCTGTCCCTGATGTTTTTTTTTGGAGAGAAGTGGCTTCTTTGCTGCCCTTCTTGACACCAGGCCATCTTCCAAAAGTCTTGGCCTCACTGTGTGTGCAGATGCGCTCACACCTGCCTGCTGCCCTTCCTGAGCAAGCTCTGCACTGGTGGCACTCCGATCCCGCAGCTGAATCCTCTTTAGGAGACAATCCTGGCGCTTGCTGGACTTTCTTGGACGCCCTGAAGCCTTCTTAACAATGCAGTGGAAAGTTTTTTTCGGGATTAAGTTAATTTTCATGGCAAAGAAGGACTATGCAATTCATCTGATCACTCTTCATAACATTCTGGAGTATATGCAAATTGCTATTATAAAACTTAAGCAGCAACTTTTCCAGTTTCCAATATTTATGTAATTCTCAAAACTTTTGGCCACGACTGTACATGCAGAGCTAGACAAGATGAGCATTTTAGGTCAAAAGTATATAATTTGGCCTTTTTTTTTTTTTTTTTTTTAGAAAATAACGCTAGATAAGACCCTTCTTCCTCGGCTAGGATCATTTAGAGCCCTTTGAAGCTGGATTTAAACTGCAAAGTTCAAACTACCGGGCACCATAGAAGTCCACTATATGGAGAAAAATCCTGAAATGTTTTCCTCAAAAAACATAATTTCTTCACGACTGACAAGGGGGTGAGTAAATTATCTGTAAATTTTTGTTCTGGAAGTGAACTTCTCCTTTAAATGCACCATAAGTGATTCTTCACATTTTCCCTATACAAGACAGATATCACCAAAACAGGTGTCTTGAGGAATCACACCTGGCTCTGTAAACCGCCAAAAAGCATATAATAGCAACTCAATGCTCATGGGCTCTTCATGTTCAATTCAATTGTTTTTGAACCAGTCAACAGAGTCATAAATGCCATGTGACTAATTACTCTGAAATCACAATCACAGGGAAATGTCATGTAAGATCCTTTTCTCCAGAATCCCATCTCGCTTGGAGCTTCTGGATTGGCATCATATTGGATCACCATATTTTGATCTAAACTAATCAAAAGAGCCTATCTTAACCAGCTAGCACTATACTAAGGTAGTATGCTATACTGTTAGCTTGCTTAACAAAGGCTACAACAATGTGATGTAATTTATTGACAGCCATTTCTAAACATTTCTAAATAAATAGGCACTGAACAGAGTAACCAGTGGAGCAACAGAATCACTTTTAAAGGGATAGTTCACCCAAAAATGAAAACTACCCCATGATTTACTCACCCTCAAGCCATCCTAGGTGTATATGACTTTCTTCTTTCAGATAAATACAATAACAAGAGTTATATTAAAATGTACTGGCTCTTCCTAGCTTTATAATGGCAGTGAATGGCTGTTGAGATTCTGAAGCAAAATAAAGTGTATTTATCCATCATAAAAAGTACTCAGGTGAGCTCCAGTGAAAAGTGAGCAGAGCAGATGCAAAACAAAACAAAACACTGGTCACAAACTAGAAGTACAAAACCAGGATTTGTAAAGAAAACTGTAGCAGGATTTTGACATAAGCCAAGAGGAGACTGGTTTTCCTTTGCTGGTAGGGATGTGTGAAATATATTGTCTGTGATAATATCATAATAATAAGCAGGGAACAAATTATTTTGAGTTGACTCAACAAATTATTTTGAGTTGACTCAACAAATTTTTTTGTTTGTTTTTTTACAGTGAAGTTTGAACTTCGAAAATGCAGTTGAAATGCAGCTTCAAAGGGCTCTAAACGATCCCAGCTGAGGAAGAAGTCTTATCTAGCAAAACGATCAGTCGTTTTTAAAACAAACTGACAATGTATATACTAACTTTAACCTCAAATGCTTGTCTTGTCTATGTCTGCGTGAACTCTGCTGTTTCCAGTTCAAGACAGTTAGGGTATGTCAAAAAACTCCCATCTCGTTTTCATCCCCAACTTCAAAATTACCCTACATCGCTGCAGAAATACCGACCCAGTGTTCACAAAGTGAACATGCAAAGAAAATCAAACGCACTTTACAAAAAAAAGGTAAAACAGCGATGTAGGGCAATTTTAAAGTTGAAGAAAAAAACAAGATGGGATTTTTTCAACATACCCTAACTGCATTGACCCGGATTACACAGACTACGCATGCGCATCGCAGAAACGAGACAAGACAAACATTTGAGGTTGAAAAGTATTTAAATTGTCAATTTGTTTAGAAAATGACAGATCGTTTCGCTAGATAAGACCCTTCTTTCTCGGCTGGGATTGTTTAGAGCCATTTGAAGCTGAATTTAAACTGCATTTTGGAAGTTCAAACTTGGGGGCACCATAGAATTCCACCATATGTAGATAATTCCTGAAATGGTTTCCTCAAGAAACATAATTTCTTTAAGAATGAGAAAAGAAAGATATCAACATCTTTGATGACAAAGAAGTTGGTAAATTATCTGTAAATGTTTTGTTCTGAAAGTAAACTAATCATTTAAATGTAAGAATTTGATGCAGGATGACGCATACTTTTAGAATAAATGACTTAATAATGGTAATAATTCCATAAAAGGTAAAAATCTATTTAAACTTACTGGAAAAGATTAATTTCTATCACTACTGTGAACTAACCACACATAATATGAATAATATCTAAAACTTTAGGAGTCAGCTGTCTACAGTAGTCTTTAAGATACAAGCACAATAACACACTCAGCAAAATATTATTGATAAAACCCAAGAAAATATTGAGATATCTTTTTTTGTCAATGTCACACACCCCTAGCTGTAAACAAAACTTGGTTCTCGTGAGACTAGCATATTCTCAACGGAGCTTACGCTATGGCTATGTCCTACATCATCCGCTAGAACATCACTCTCTCGTAAACAAATGCACAACGCTAGCAGAAGATAGAGACTGCGGTTTAAAAGGTTTTAAATATGGATATTTTTCCTATACAAACAGTTTCCCCAAAAATTTATTTTTTCCCATCACTTACTCCATGTCATTCCAAACCTCCTCAATATGATTTACATTCTACTCTGGAACAAAAGAGGCTATTCTGAAGAAGGCTGGTAACCAAAAAGTTCCACAGAAGAAAGTCATATAGATTTGAAATCCTCTCCCAAGCCTGGATTACACTATCAGACTCAAATCTGCTAAACCCTTTTGAATTGTATCAATATTTCTTTTTCTTATTACATCATCAAATGCCTTCTAAAGCTATCAAGTCTGCAAAGATGAGCAGGCTGTAACCATAATTATTTTCAAAAGAAGTTTTATTAATCTTTTTTTTATTGCACACATGAAAGCTAATATTAATCCATTTATCAACAAACAAAGCAAAGTGTAATCAAGGCAACACACTCCCCAAGCGAGTCATTTGGGATGAAAGGAAATTGAAACGTTTCAAATATCGTCCCAGGGCAACATGTTCTCTACAACAGCAGATAACGGAGTCACATGTCAATGTAAATTCTCTCTAATTAAAACGAACACAGGAAACAGCTGCATAATCAAGATAGGCCTTAAGGCATGACAGTAATTTGTGGCCTCACTTAAGATGAGCATCTTAAGCTGTGAAGCAAAGGACAGCATTCATCTCTATGTGTGGGTGGGAGTGTGTTTGCATGCGTGTCCTGAGTTATGGGTTCATTTACTGTGGAACCGAATGAGTGGTAGTGGCTCACGTGATCAATCTCACACAGGAGTGAAGGATTTCTAAACCATGGAGCTCCCTGACTTTCTCCATGTGCCTGAAAAAAATCAAAACAGAGATATATCAAACCAACAGAATTAGGTTCTTTCTCAGTCTGACCACACAATGAACTCAACAGTAAAAACCAGAGCTAAGAATATGAAATGCAAACGAGCGTGAAAACGTCAGCCAGTTTGCTCTGCATATAAAGCAGGTTCATCGGTTATGTGTAATATTTTTGGCAGCGTCTGTACCTTCCACTGTTTTCTGTCTAAAATGTCTTTTTTTAGCTGCACTCTGATCTCAGAGGTTTGAAATCTCACTGTAAAGACTTGAACAAGTTGAAAGCTCATCAAAGTTGATCGCTCTCAGATTTGACTCCTCTCTGTTGGATTGTCCTTGTTAGATGCTGATTGGGAAAATAAGACGTCTCAAGAACACTTAACTAACAGAGCTGCTACTTTTCTCAGACCTGAGCTTGTGGACGCTTTATAAATTAAAGATGAAGGGGAAAAAACTCAATAGTTCTCTAGGTCAATAAAAGTATAAAGGCCCAATCGGTAATTATTTAAAAAGACTTTCACATCTGTAAAAGTTCTCGTTAACAGGCCTCAAACGCA
This sequence comes from Garra rufa, assembly GCF_049309525.1. Lineage (NCBI taxonomy): Eukaryota > Metazoa > Chordata > Actinopteri > Cypriniformes > Cyprinidae > Garra > Garra rufa. Next base: position 22,327,495 of record NC_133374.1, read on the forward strand.
ACCAATAAAACGAATGGAATCTGTACATCTGGGGTGTTTTAATTCATTATGCATTCGTAAAGTTCATCATCTTGTTAAGGTTAATTATAAGGAGCATTATCTTTTCACCTTCATGTTTCCCAAAGTATCACTGCTGTGCATCAGCATGAATGTTAATCAATATAAAACAGGTGACAGCAAAAGGCAGATTTAATTATACCTGGGCTCTATTTTGCACAGCTTCCCAAGAGTGATGGCTGCATTCTGCCGAACGGCTGCTCTTTTGGCGTCTCCGGCGGCGTGGTGTAGCAGCAACTGCACGCAGTCTGTGCCTAGGAGGCCTCCAGCAGCTCCATCCACTTCTAAGCAATGGCCCATACACAAAGCTGCGTTCCCCACCAGCAACTCGTCAATACCACCCAGGAGTTTTCTCAAAGTGCGCAGCCCTGAATGAATAAATGTGTGTAGCGCACACACACACACACACACACACACACACACACACACACACGTACACATACACAAAGTCACCGTAAAGCCACAGAACTTAAGACACGTTATTGAATCCAATCTTCTGCCTCCCTGACCCTCAGAACTCACGTTTGTCAAGCTTAACCAGCTCCTCACAGGCTTGTGGGATTGAGGCAGTGCAGACTGTCAGGGCTTTAATGGAGTATCTGGAGCTCATCTCTCCTCCTACCTGACAGGACAGACACACAAGCAAATTTCAGTTAAATGTCTACGATTGCAACTGCAATGCTCTCCTGAGAAAAACCAATAGACCTGGTCACCAGAATACAAGAATATGTAATGGTGGCGGCCCAAAGTTAAACTCTTAACTCTGTAAAGCCTGAAATTTTAAACGAAATTTTAAATAAGTATTACAAAAAAATGTACTGCAATTGCGTTTTATGCATTACATAATCAGGCTACTATGGGGTTTATTGATCACAAAAAAATGCATAAAAAAACGTGTAAAGATTTTTATTGATCTAATTTCATAAAGCCTTTTTTATTTCAATTTGTGGTGGTCAAAAGCAGTTTCAATGTCACAAATAATACAGAGATTTATGGTATTTTCTAAAGTTTAATTAATATGCCAGGCTTTACAGGGTTAAAGTGTTTAACTTATGGGGGTCGCCACCATTTCACATTGCTGTATTTTGGTGAACAAAAGAACAAACAGACAGATACACAGACAGATATATAGTTATGAATAATACAGTAAATGAATAATGGTACCAAACACTGGCAACATTGTTGATGAACCAGGTTATTTATAAATTGTAAGTTGCTTTGGACAAAAGCGTCTGCTAAATGGATAAATGTAATGTAAATGTAAATAATTATTAATATTTATGGTCAAATAATTACATAATGTAGCGATAGATAGACAGACAGACAGACAGACAGACAGACAGATAGATCGATCTAAAAAATAATGTGCCAGCAAGGTCACACTTTCAACAGGTCTTTTTAGTAGTGAATTTTTTATTGCACATTTAATGCGAAGGGCATAATCCCTACCATCTTCGATATCTTTTATCTAATTCCATTTGAGTTTCTTTTCTTATAGACACTATACTGAATGCTAAAATCTAATATAGACTCTACCTTCAGAATCTTCAGCAACTTCTTCACTATTCCATTCTGCACAACTTCCTGAGTGGCATCAGAAGACATGGGGAGGAGAACGCTCAGCAAACCTGCAGCTCTCTGAAGCCCAAACAAAACAAGATAACATGTTTGATACCACAACAGGACAGATAAGACATTTCAAAGGGATTAGGCTGTACTCCAATGTACTTTGTAGCAGGCTGTCAAAATTGCAGTTCAAACTGTATCACAGCACTAAAAGTCCACCACGAGGCGGAAACAGTCAGTTCCATTATATATAAAGAAAGACAAAGACAAAGTTCCTTCACCTTAATTGTACTCTAAGAAACAGTCTGACTGGAGAGATACGAAGAGTCAAGGCAGCAAAACCCAAGCAAACAACCTAGAACCTGATTTACATAGTCAGAGAAAATAGTCCCTGGGCTAAGGCCTGCGGCTGCCACGGTAATCTTTATGTAAATACTTCCGTGCATGCGAAATCCTCCTCTTGGGGATGTTAGCCATCTAAGGACATCCATATATTTAAACTCTGAACTTCCATTTTTGATCTGGTAGAAGCCATATGTGTAAATGTTTTGTAGAGATCCTCTAGAGATGCTAATACGCTGGGCTCCACAACAACCCACATCCTGCCGGATGAACATTTTAATAATTAATGTGCAGAAATCTACAGTTCAAACGTTCTGGCGGCTCCAGTCATCAGGGGTTGGGTTAAAGCTTGCTTTGGCCTTGCTAAAACGAATTCAACTCACTGTGATGACGCCTCCAGAGGAATCGCTCAGCAGGTCCAAGCACCTGCTGCTGGCCAGAACAGCGTGCTCCTGTATGTTAAAAGAGAGCCAAAAAACATTCTCTCCAATTTTCCTTTGGTGTTTCAGATATGATTGCAACATATGGAGAGGAAAGGCGCTAACAGAACATTCTGCCTGTCCAAGGCCCTTTGGCTACAAAAGTGCTTGATGTTTCGGATGAGGGCTGGCCCAGAGCCCGCTGTATTAAACTTCCTGCTTTACCTGCACAACTTGAGAGGGATTTGAAGCTAAGTTGATCATCAACCCCAAGAGGGGATAGAGGACACTTCTATATTCACAGCCGACGTGCCGCTCCTGCAACCAAAACAGAGCTTTATCTCGACAGTGTCGGAAATTAAATTCATGTCCTTTTGCAGCCTTTTAGCATCTGTGGGAAATGGCTGTTTCACAGCTCATGCTACAAGATAGCACAAGGAGCTTAGAAACAAACCCTCGAAATCAAAATTCACAGTGCAAGACATCATACATAATTCAGCAATGCTCAAGGACAGAGTATTTGGGAGCTCGGTTGTGATGTAAAGGGTTATCATCTCCAAGCTTACCATCGCTTGGAGAGAGCATCTCCAAAATTCGTTACGTCCTGCTAGGTTTTTACTGATGACGTCATCTAGAGCCATGGTCCCAATCACAGAAATCACAGAAGCCAGTGTCTTGTGGTCAGCTGTCACGATATTTGACTACAAGCACAAAGGAAAAACAGTATTAGATGAAATGTGGACAGTTTTAATTATATACAGTACCATTTAAAAGTCTGAGGTCAATATGATCTTTTTTGTTTTTGAAACCAATGAATAGTTTTATTCATAAAAGATGCTTTAAATTAATCAAAAGTGACAGTAAAGACTTTCATAATGTCACAAACCTTGAATTTTCTATTTATTAAAGAATCCTGAAAAACTATCATGGTTCGCAAAAAAACGCAGAACAACTGTTTTTTAGAGAGCTATTATAGACAAGAATTACTTGATATAAACTCGCAATTGAGAAAAATAAAGTCAGAATTGACTGATTTTTTAGAGTTTGTATCTCGCAATTCTGACCTTTTTTTTCAGAATAGTGAGATATAAACTTGAGTTGGAAAAACACTGATATGTTCTTAGAATTGCAAAGTTATATCTCACATTTCTGAATTAATCACTTGCAACTGCATGTTATAAAGGCAGAATTGCGAGATACAAACTTGCAATTCTAAAAAAAAATTAAGAATTGTGAGTTAAGCATCAGAAAAGTCAGAAATGCCGGATATAAACAAAATTAAACTTTTTTATATCTTAAAAAAAAGTTTATATCTCGCCATTATGAGCAAAAAGTCAGAATTGAGAGTTTATAAACTTAATTCTGACTTTTTTTTCCTCACTAATATGTGTTTGTATCTTACAATTCAGACTTTTTTTCTCAGAATTCTGGGATACAAACTCGCAATTGCGAGTTATACAGTACAGTCAAAATCGGAGGGGGAAAAAGACTGATATGTTCTCAGAATTCCAAGTTTATGTCTTGCAATTCTGACTTGCAAGTCTCGAATTGCATCAGAAAAGTCAGAAATGGGATATAAAAATTGCATGTTACAAACCTTTGTCTCAGAATTGCGAGTTTATATCTTATCTTGAATAGAGAGTTTATAACTCAGAATTGTGTCAGAAAAGTCAAAATTGTGAAAAATAAAGTCAGAATTGCTTTTTTTTCTCACAAATGCGAGTTTGTATCTCGCAATTCTAAGTAAAAAGTCAGAATTGTGGGATATATACTCGCAATTGCGAGTTATACAGTCTGAACATGTCAGAATGAAACTTTTTTTCATGAAATTGCAAGCTTATAACTGAATTGCATCAGAAAAGTCAGAATAGCAGGACATAAACTCGCAATTGCAAGAAATAAAGTCAGAACTGACTGACATTTTTCTCACAAATGAGTTTGTATCTCACAATTCCACGTTTTTACTTGCAATTCTGATATGTTCTTGATATGACTTAACTCGCAATTGCGAGTTTATATCATACAATTTTTGAGAAAATTGCAAGATGCAAACTCGAAATTGCAGAGTCAAAGTGAAAAATGTGATTTCTTTTTAATTCAGTGGCGGAAACAGCTTTCCATAGCTTTGCCATCACAGCTATAAATGCCATTTTAAAGTATATTACAACAGAAAAGTTATTTAAATTGTAATTATATTACACAATATTACTGTTTTTACTTTGTTTTGGTATAATAAAATAAATGTAGCCTTGGTGAGTGACTTACCAAGCCCAATCTTGTAAAACTGGTAGTGCAAGTTAATTATGTAATTACTAAGCAGTTTAATAATCATGAACTATAATTATCAATACAGAAAGGCCAGAAGAAATTTTTTTGTGTGTCACAGGTACAAGTACACCCTCCTGCTAGCATTCATTATAAGAAACAACTCTCATCATACTAGTATTATTATGGTGAGTGCCAATATTAATAATTTTAGTAATTGGATATCCACATCTAATACAGCAACATATTTTCTTTCTCTGAAGATTGGGGACTTTTACTGCCAGAAGACTTCTATATCTAGATCATTCTATCAACCAGTATGGTAAAACATTATATGGGTACACCTTAAATTAAAACTAAATAAAGAAGAAAATCCTAAAGATCAAAATGAGAGTACCGATTTCACCCTCCAGAAAGGAGGTTTAAGAATCCTGTAATACAAACTAAAGACATGCTAAAAAGCATTAAGATTGAATGTGAGATTACAACTGTTTTGTTACTCTATGTGTCCTACAAGTTATTTATTGGCATATATCTTCTAGTTGTGCTTAATAATGGTGGCCAAACACAATCCCAAAATGTCTGAGAAATCAGACAATAGAGTATTACTGATTAGAATATTATACGCTATTTTAATTTAGATTGCTATAATTATTAAGCAGATGACTATGAATGATGTTTCATAATACATCACCAGCAGATGTTCAAGAGGAACAGCAAACACTGCTGTGAAGTTCTCCCTTGACTGAATCTTAAATCTGAAAAAGACAAACAACAACAACAACAACAAATCAAATAAAGAAACTAACCACTAAGTAAAAAAGCTCAACGGACCTATATCCTCAGATAACCCCCGCACAGTAATGCAGAAAGAGCCAGAGAGGCAAAAGATAAAAAGGCGTTATAATGTGGTGGGCGCTGATCCAAGCAGAACTACGGTTTCAAATCTCACGACGCCCAGCGTACAACACAAGACAAGACCAATATGCCTAACCATCCTTATCTAGAAACAAAAGAGCAGCTTGAATTCACTGAACACTTTTCATTGACTATCTATCAAACTGTTAGGCCATTCTCATTTCCTTCTGTGCATGAAGTGGCTGTTTAATTCCGTCTCCTGGTCACCGAGAGCACCTTATTCTATCTGTAAGGTGGTGAATGACTAGAAACGGCGAGCGGCTGATCTCCCTCACAGAGATAAATGGAGGGATTTGTGAATGTGATGGATTGTTTTGTATTAAATGTGTTCACTTTGCATTCTCAAGGGACCCGGGCTGTTGAGCTGAATGAATCTGAATGTGTCTCGATTTAATACGTGCGACTATGATGTATGGGAATCTAATGGACTCTCGGGTGGGTCGTGCCCAAGATTTCGTAAAAAGCGGTAGTTTCGCTGTCTCTCTTTTAAGGCATTCATCAACTTCACATGCAAACAGGGCATGGCATGTCGTAAGGGCAAATATATTGACTGTGCATACTTATTTTCTCCAGCCAAGTTCTCCAGAACTGTAAGCGCCAATGCAGAGCTCGAATCACGGCGAACGCAGCTCATCAGGTTCTCTGCCATTCTACAGGGGAAAGATCGCATTCATTAAAGGCTCATTAAAAGGACTTTAATAAAACATGCCATAACAGCAGGAGATCGTCTGCATGCTCGCTAATGAGATCAATCACAGATATCATAAGAACACCACACTTAAATCTCCTGCTCTGCTTTCTAAACAGCATTTAAGATTGAGATAAAACTGACATCAAAGTGGATTCAAATAAATATTAGTAAATATTGCATTTACTTATTAAACATGAATTAATTATGCTTTTTAACTAAGTAAGCAATGCAAACAATTACTGTTCTTATAGAACATAAAACATTTAATTTTCAGAGATTTTGTCAATATAAACAAAGTAGTGCCTCAATTTCTGAAATGTAGATTTATTACTTATTAATTATGCTCTAAGTATCTACTTTTATCTTTATTCTTAATCTAAAATGCTAAAAACATGACAGTATTTCTTAGTAGTGTGGCATGTCAATCCAATTTGTTTTAAATAATTAGTGCTGTCAATCGTTTAAAAAAATAACTAATTAATCACATATATTTCCACAAATAATCTCAACTTTAAAAACATTAAAGTTTTTAAATATACTTTTATATTGCAATAATTTCACATTCAATCTTCAAATAATGTAAAAACAACACATTTTTAACCCTTAAATGCATGAATGTTTTGCCAATCATTATACATATTCGAGTCTTTAGCAACCCCTAAAAAAAAAACTATCTTTAAGAGCAATTACAGAAGAATAAAATAAAGCATATTTTATTACCTTTTAAATGACTTGACTATATCACTTGCAACTTATAATCCACGTCCACCATCAAATAACAGTGACATTTATGTTTTATTGTGTACAGTAATTTCTCTGCAGTAAAGCCATTCAAACCAGTTTCATTTTTGCTGATGATATTCTTTTGTTTTATGCCTGCGGTAGTTATGAGTGAAAAATCACGTCATTATTGCATTTAAGGTTAAAAAGTATATAAATTGTAATTTCTTTTTAGAAAATAACCCATCATTTTGCTAGATAAGACCCTTTTTTCCTTAGAGCCCTTTGAAGCTGCATTTTGGAAGTTCAAACTCGGGGGCACCATTGAAGTCCATTATATGGAGCGAAATCCTTAAATGTTTTACTCAAAAAACATAATTTCCTTATGACTGAAGAAAGAAAGACATGAACATCTTGGATGACAAGGGGGTGAGTACATTATCTGTAAATTTTTGTTCTGAAAGTGAATTAACATGATACCAATATTACATGTCTTTTTTTCTCCCTTTTCCCCTAATATTTAACTATTGACTATAGTCTTTTAACATTACAGCATAATTGAGAATTATCAATTAAACTTATAAAAATAACTTATAATTTAACTAAATGTTAAACCATCTTCACATAAACCCATTATTTACCTGTGCCCTTCAGCAAGAAGGAAATTGAATAAAGCTGTCAAACACTAAATTAAATATAGATGAATCCTTAAAGCTAAAAAAGTTATTGACCTCCTATTTTTTCTTTTGTTTTTTTTAATTACAAGGCATCACAGCAGCTAGGTTATCAGGTTCTTTGGCTGCTATTACTTTAAGAGCTGCCACTGCTGAGTGTGACACAGATCTGATATGCCTGCTCATAGTTAAAGGTCCACTGAAGTGCCTTGAAACACGCAGCGTTATTCTATGTGGTGACGTGCTTTTAAGTGAAACAAAAACATATTGCCCAGCCCCGCCCACTTATTTTGAATAGCCAATAGCGTTTCATTTATATCACTTCGGGGCAGAGCCGTTAAGCTCGGTAAAGCCGCATTTGTAGCTTATGACAGCCACAGACTAATGAATTACCCCACAGATTCATTATGAAACTCATAATCATGCTGAGGCTGTGTAGTTTAATACATGCCGATTGCACATATGAGCGCATATGATCTGCTCCGTGTATTGCGTCTCTGTGTAGGGGGCGGGACAATACGGACTCTAGAGAGCATTTGATTGGACAGAACGTTTGATGAGAAACTGAAGTGCACGGTGATATCATCAAAATCGTTGATTCATATTGGCGGAAGTGACTAGACTGTAAGTTTTGAATGCCCATATCTTGTAAACGCGACTTTTGTCGTTGTTTTGAAGCACACTAGCTTATAGATAATCTTAAGGATAATATATTCATACTAAAAGCCAAAAAACTTTAATTTTGATTTCAGGGGGACTTTAAATTTGTGCTTTAGTATGAAATGATACAGGCTACACGCATTTTAATTAGTTTTAACCAGTGGTGGAGGTAACGAATTACAACTACTCACGTTACTGTAATTAAGTACATTTTTGGGGTATTTGTACTTTCATGAGTATAATTTTAAGTCTGTAATTTTACTTGTACTTGAGTACAAATTAACCTGAGTAATTTACTTAATTACTTTTAAAATCACAATTCGATACAGAGTACTGAAATTTGAATATTATATTTTAACCACTGACCGGCATTTCGGTAGCCAATAAAAATATCTCTTCTTAACGGACCAATGAAAAGCCTGGTATAGTATTTGAACCGAAAAACAAGTTCCTTTCTACGTGTTTTTACAACGTAGAGTAATGTATCACGGACATATCTCACGAATCCTTTCAGAAACAAAGTGTAGAGAGAGAGTAAATAAGAGACTGATTGTACAGTATAGCGAGCATCCTTGATTATAATACAGCTTTGTGATATTGCGATCTAAAATGAGTAACAGCTTTTAATAATTTTTAAGGGAGTTTGTAAATGAGATATTGATTTAACACAACAGTTAAATAAACAAGAAGTTATTATTAAGTGACTTACATTGTCTGACTATAACACTATTGCCTAATTTTGCTCTATTTCGTGGTCAAAAGTAGTCAGAAACAAATCATATCTGAGCCGCTGAGCGTCTGAGTGAAATGATTCAATTTCCCATTCATAAAAACAGCTGGCTTATTCTGAGTGAATGAATGATATGATTCAGTCATTAAATCAGTGTCTTGCTGCCACCTGCTGGCAGATTGTTTCAGTTATTTAAATCATTTAATATTTCTGTATTCAAAATTTTATATTTTAATATATGATATAACTGCAAGAGAAAAGCATGGAAATATATATTTTCCTCCCATCTCATATTTATTTGTCTTACAAACATTTACTGTTTCCGGTATAATAAGAATGGGGCCTGGTGGAAAGCAATCACGGATGCAGTTGCAATGTATATTGCAAAATATATGGTGCCCATATGTTGTGGAAAAGCTGAGGTTTCTTTACATGCTAAATGTCTTAGGGGGGAACAATCTATTTTAAATCGTAAATCGGATTTTTTGTGAAAAAATCAGGGATTTTATTTTTAGGACATTTCGCCCAGCTCTAACTAGAACATGCAAATCTATCATTGTAATACAGACTGTATTAATTAATTCCTAATTTGTTTATTTGTTCTTATTGCATTGCTTACTGTGTACTTGTTTTAATATCTTAAATATATATATTAGTAAGGCATACTGTTTTTTTTCTTATTGTGTTATGTAATGAATGGAACATATAATTTAATTTGTACAATTCCTCTATGATTTTTTCCCCCGGAGGAAACAACCATCTAAGATTGATCAGTACCATGATATCATAAAAGCAGCGTGTGCTTTATTGTCTGGATCTTGTCTGATTCAGCAATTATGGCTATATCAATAACCAGCTAAAAAGTAATTAGTATTCTGAGTAGTTTTTATGAAGAGTAATTTGTACTTTTACTTAATTACTTTTTTAACACCAGTACTTTTACTTGTAATTGAGTACAATTTCAGCAATGTAACGGTACTTGTAATTGAGTATACATTTTCAGTACTCTTTCCACCACTGGTTTTAACTCACATATGGCTAGACAAAATTCCATCTGACTGTAGTTCACTGCTGTTCTACTGAAGCTTCCTCATCACATGTACCTTTCCTGCGCTTGTTTGACTAGTGCCTGTTACTGAAGTGAAGTTGGAGTGCGTGTCTGAAAAAGTCTCCCATTTGATGTGGTCGTAAAGACATTATGCGACTAAATAAATGTACTTCTTGTCAAGAAAAAAAGAGACAGAAGCAGCAGTTGTGAGTTAACTGCGTTAAATATTTTTAACACCGTAAAACTGGAAAAATTATTTACCTCCGTTAACATGCTAATTTTGACAGCACTAATAATTAGTTATGTCTAAATGGCTCATTTGACCTCATGCATCATGTTGTAAATAATTAATTGATTGCACATCATATTGTAAACTACAATGCAATGCATTCAATATGTTACCAAAAATACATACTGGTTGGAATTCAGGTTGTCGATGAGCGTGTGTCTTCCGTGCTGAGTTTCTGAGTACATGCTGAGCAATTCCAGGCTTTCCCTCTGTATTTCACATACCGGTGATGCCAGCAGCTGGACCATGTGTCGTCTAGTGCCGGGACACTCCATCAACAGCTGTTGGTTCTGCTCTGGATGAACACAATTATGGAGAAGGTTTAATAAAGACAAATGCAGATTTAGTTGACCAGTTAATGAGATTATAACTGAAGGGCACAAACTACTCACTAAAGACACTTTTAATGTGGGAGGCAATAACAATTTCACTGCTAGCAGGCAAGAAGAGGATAAATTGATATCGACTTGAATTTAGACAATTTCACGAATGCTCATTACTTTAAAAGAAGTGGGGAAAAGCAGAACCAGATTAGGTAGTGTCAATACATTTAAAGTTTTCCCAAGAGAGACCATTCGAAAGTATAAAAACGGGAATGTTCAAGTGGGACTGTGTTTTTTTTTTTTTATCTCTCTCAGTAATAGCGTCTTTCTTTTTCAAGGTCTTTGAATAAGATTTATACGCTTACATGCTGCTTTTTATCTTACCGTTTCCACTGCAAACCGTCCTCCATAGTTTGACAACAGACATGCATAGATCAACCGCATATGGATCTTTTGAATTCTGTGAAAGACAGCTAAATAGGGAAAAAGAGGGAAAAAATGAGACACAGTAAATACATTTCAGTCATGCACTGTAGATCAAATATTAAAGCGATAGTTCACCCAAAAACTGAATAATTTGCTTTTGTTTCTATTTTGAGCTCCATTTTTCATTCAATGTAAATGCATGGAAAATAACAACCAGCCCATTCTTAAAAAATTGTTCCATGGGAGAAATTATCTTACAGATCAGTCTCGTTATTGGTAACTAAAACTGTTACAAACTGTTTTTGTCAACTGAAATGAAATTTTAGAAATTTTAAGAATAAACTTACAAAACTTTAACAAAAATGTAAAAAGTCAATAAAAATGTTTAAACTAAAGTACTAAAATGACTAAAACCAAATCTGAAATAAAATTACAGGTAAATAGAAATTTTACCACTGAGTGTCCTAAAAAAGTGTCCGTTTTTTCCCCCCGGAAAAGATGAGTGTACTGTACATTTGGTACGTTTTATGTGATGTTAATTTTGTACGTGTTCTGACTTGAAATGTCCGTTGAGTTGCTTGTTACATCCGGAAAGCAAAACATTTGCTATTTTATTTTATTGCTATCATATTGCTATTTTACCACCTTTAGTGTTTATTTCTGTTGGAAACTGTAGTGATGTACTTATTGGTACGTATTTTGCGTCTTGCGAAAAAGTTCCCACAGGTTAATTTTCGTCATAAGATCAGGTAGAAATTACTAATGCAAACTAAAATAAAAAATGAAAATTGAAGACAAAAAAAAAACTACTGTAGTACAGAAAAACAGTTGAAGTCAAAAGTTTACATATAAATGTTAATTATTTTACCAAATAAGAGGGATCATACAAAATGCATGTTATTTTTTGTAGTACTGACCTGAATAAGATATTACATAGATAAGATATCACATAACAGACAATAATAGTTGAATTTATAAAAATTACCCTGTTCAAAAGTTTGCATACACTTGATTCTTAATACTGTGTGTGTTGTTACCCAAATGATCCACAGCTGTGTTTTTTGTTTAGTGATAGATGTTCATGAGTCCCTTGTTTCTCCTGAACAGTTAAACTGCCCGCTGTTCTTTAGAAAAATCCTTCAGGTACCACAAATTCTTTGGTTTTTAAGCATTTTTGTGTATTTGAACCCTTTCCAACAATGACTGTATGATTTAGAGATCCATCTTTTCACACTGAGGACAACTGAGGGACTCATATGCAACTATTACAGAGGGTTCAAACACTCACTGGTGCTTCAGAAGAAAACATGATGCATTAAGAGTCGGGGGGTGAAAACTCTGAATTCGAAGATTAGGGTAAATTTAAATTATTTTGTCTTCTGGTAAATATATAAGTATCTTCTATAGCTTATAAAGAGCAGTACTACATGAAAAAATATGATATTTACGCAAAATAAAAAAAATGTACACATCTTCATTGTGTTCAAAAGTTTTCACCCCCAGCTCTTAATGAATCTTTTTTCCTTCTGAAGCATCAGTGAGCATTTGAACCTTCTGTAATAGTTACATATGAGTCCCTCATGCATCGATGCATCTCAAAACTATGCAGTTATTATTGGAAAGGGTTCAAATTAACAAAACTGAAAAACCAAAGAATTTGTTGGAGCTGAAGGATTTTTCTGAAGAACAGCAGGCAGTTTAACTGTTCAGGACAAACAAGGGACTCATGAACAACTATCACTAAACAAAACCCCAAAGTATTAAGAATCAAGTGTATGTAAACTTTTGAACGGGATTTTTTTTTATAAATATGTAAATGTCTTTTATGGGAAATATCTTATTCAGCTCAGTATTAAATAAAAAATAACATGCATTTTGTACGATTCCTCTTATTTTGGTAAAATAATTAACATTTTGCAGATTCTGCAAGATGCATGTAAACTTTTGACTTCAACTGTAATACTAAAATAGCACTGATTTGAGTTGGAATGACATGAGATGGCGTGAATGACAGAATGAACTATCGCTTTAAACAGACATGTGTGCAAACTGTATGAAACAAACAAAGCGAATCTTCCAAACAAACCAATCAATCATTGTCAAACACAGATAAACCCTTTCAATTTCATTCTGGTGGTGGAAAGGTAAATTCCAACACATGACATGACCATACAGCAGAGCCAGATTACACATCTGTTGTTTAAATGCATTCAAATTAGTCAATTAATTTTAATAGCATGTTTGGTTGGAGCAACAACAAGATGCAATCAATCACATGTGGATTATGCATGTACACTTTATGATACTACAGTAAGATCTTCTTAAACAGACCTTTACACCACATCAGCCATTTTCAAATGTTGAAAGAACATTTTGACCACAACCTGTCAGGTCCACTTCTTTAGCAACCTTACCTTCTTACAGTGTTATTGCCATTAATGATACTGAAGCCATTGTTTAATCTGAATAGTGTCTGCCCAGTACCTGTGAGGGATACAGAGATAAGGTCAGTGTTGGTAGGTGTGCAGTGAGAGCCATATATCAACACTAAATCACAGTAGCCAGACTCAGACACACAATACACTGCGTTCAAGGGCAAAAGAGAGTACAAGGAGAATAAACAAAAGCTCATCAAGAATAAGAGAGCACTGCCTTATCTACACAAAGCCAGTGTTCATTCTGTGGAAATACTAGAAATTAGTTTACAAAGAGCTATTCAGGTATCTCACCTGCACAAAACATTGGCAAAACACCTTCTGTCTTGGAGTGCTTTCAAGATTATGCTGCACAATGTGCAGACCCATATTTTACCCTTTAGACACTTTAAACAGTTTTTAATAGAGGATATCGGCTAAAGAGGACTGCAGGATATTAAATAAACGTGTTTTCTCTAGTAGTTTTTTGGTTTCTGGATAGAAAAAGTAAAAGAAAAGTAAAATATCAAAATAATGTTTCTTGCAACAAAGAAGCATATTGGAATGAATTCTGAAATATCATGTGACACTGAAGACTGGAGTAATGATGCAGAAAATTCAGCTTTGCCACCACAGAAATAAATTACATTTTAAAATATATTAAAACAGAAAAGAGATTCTTAAATTCTAATTATATATCAAAATCTGTACTGTAATTTGGATCAAATTAATTCAGCCTTGGTGAGCAAGAGTCTTCTTTTAAAATCACTAAAAAGTCTTACAGACCCAAACTTTTGAAAGCTGTTGTACATTCAGACAAGAGCTAATTATAATATAGGTAGAAATAAGAATTTAAATGAAATATATTTGCAATAATTTAATTGAATTTTGTGTGTGTCTCATATAAGGGCAAGTTGTCGCGTCTGTTTTTTTACACTACTAAATATTTCTCTGAAATAAAAAGCTTTTGTTACATTATACACTATACCATTCAAAAACTTGGAGTCAGTATATTTTTTATTGTATTTATTTATCTTTTGAGAAAGAAATTATTTAAGTTAATACTTTTATTTAGCAAGGATGCTTTAAATTGATCAAGAGTGATGATAAAGACATTTATAATGTTATAAAGATTTCTATTTCAGATAAATGCTGTTCTTTGGAACTTTCTATTCATCAAAGAATCCTAAAAACATTATACTCAGTTGTTTTCAACATAATAATAATAATAAATGTTTTTGAGCGGCAAATCAGAACATTACAAAGATTTCTGAAGGATCATGTGACTAGAGTAATGACGCTAAAAATTCAGCTTTGAAATCACAGGAATACATTAAATTTTAAAATATATTCAAATAGAAAACTGTCATTTTAAATAGTAAAAATATTTCAAGATTTTACTGTTTTTTTTCTACACTTTGAATCAAATAAATACAGGCTTGGTGAGCAGAAGAGACTTCTTTAAAAACATTAAAAATCTTACTGTTTACAACAACTTGATATTCATAATAAATATACTGTTTGGCTGCACTTTAAGATTTGTATTTATACAGAGATTGAGTATCAAACATAAACTCACCCTGAGAAACATTGACTAGGGTAAAGTGAATTTTAAAAAAGTGTGAAGTGGCAACAAGCCAACAAGCCAGTTCTCCCTTATATATGTATTTTATCACAATCTAAATTGTTTGCTGAACTGATCTGTGCAGTGTATATACTGACACAAGATCACAACGGAGCAAACAAACTAAAAGGTAATGCACGCGTTCACTAACAAAGCCTAAAAGCCTTGATCTTGTGCTTGTGATAGGACTGTGTCTGTCCTCTGTGGCTGATCATGAGGATTAGTTTCCTCATCATGAACTGCAAATGAACCGCAGAGCAGAATCAATGAGCCCTCTGCACAAAATTCCTCACTCCTCTCCTCTCTGTATCGATCCTGAGTGCAAGAAATATCACCCTGGTTGCTGGAACAACACCGGGTAAACCGAAGGCATATTTCACACAAAACTGAGGTTCAACCCTGGAGTAAACATTTGTTCATCCCACTAAAAACAGCTGGAGCTCAGTGACAATTAATGGAATAAATAAGAAAAAAACAACAGGGTCTGGTTAAAAAAAAACAAAGGACTTGAATTAATCATGTGAACTTACAGTCTTTAATAGCCTGTGAGAGCAGCTCCAATCCACCACAGTAGTAAAGATTGATCTCATTGGGTTTGTCGAGCTTCTTCAGCAGCTCTGGTACTCCCATGGCCTGCTCGGTTTCCTCCTGCAGCTCTTCCCAAGCTGCCTTTTCCTGGAGAGATGCCTTTTCTTCCAAATCCACTTGTCTCAGATAAGCTATTGTAATGCAAAATAACGTGACTGCTTCATGAACATATTTCCTTTATGTGAAAATATTCTATTAAAATGCATAGAATGGGAATCCATAATGACATTATTCCTCTTAAAAAGTTCAAAATCAATGTAAAAGAGCAACTCATGATTAAAAAAGTGAATTCAGTTTATTCTAAGAAATGCTTGAATGAAAGGTACATATTTAGACTAATATAATAAGTATGCTAATCCTGCTCTGGTGCAAAAGTATGGATCTAAAACATATTGACCTTGCCTTCCCTTGCGTCAGATTCTCACAGCATTTTTGGATCATACCTTTGACCATAGTCTCACGCTGTGGCTCTATCTCCAAAATTTTTCGATAGCAAATCCTGGACTGAAAGTGAAGCAAAGGCAGCAGGATGAAAGGAGAGAGGTCAGATAAGGTGAGAAATGTAAGTGTAATCCAGCTTTAGACTTGAAAGGACAGAAGGACCTCTATTGAACGATACTTACCTGTAGGAAATCCTTGAGTGCTAGGTGAGATTTTCCCATGTGGACATACGCTTTAATACACTTCTCATTGCACTGTGAATGAAAGTTTTATATATTTATTGACCACTTGAAAGCAATGTTAAAAACTAGAATCAGTAATGTGATTTATTTTGTCTCAATCTGTCCCAAAAAGTATTGTCATAGCTTCATAAAATTAAGGTTGAACCACTGATGTCACATAGACTACTTTAATGATGTCCTTACTACCTTTCTGGGTCTTGAACGTGTCAGTTGCGTTTCTGTCTATGCAGGGTCAGTTCTTGGATTTCATCAAAAATATCTTCAAGGAGAAGTTAACTTCCCAAACAAAAATCCCCTTGTCATCCAAGACATTCATGTCTTTCTTTCTTCAGTCATAAAGAAATTATGTTTTTTGAGGAAAACATTTCATGGATGTTCTCCATATAGTGGACTTTCTACGGTGTCCGCGAGTTTGAACTACCAAAATGCAGTTTAAATGCAGCTTCAAAGCGTTCTAAACAATCCCAGCCAAGAAAGAAGGGTCTTATCTAGCAAAACAATCGGTTCATTTCTAAAAATTTATTATACTTTCTAACATCAATTGCTCGTCTTGTTTAGCTCTGCGTGTATTCTGGTTCATGACAGTTAGGGTATGTCAAAAAACTCCTATTTCATTTTCTTCATTGCTGTTTTACCTTTTTTTGGAAAGGGCGTTTGCCCTCCTTGCGCATTCACTTTGTAAACACTGGGTCGGTACTTCTGCAGCGATGTCGGCCGATTTTGAAGTTGGAGGAGAAAATGAGATGGGTTTTTCGACATACCATAACTGTACTGACCTGGAATGCACAGAGTTCACGCAGAGCTAGACAAAGACGAGCATTTGAAGTTAAAAAGTATATAAATTGTCATCGTTTCACTAGATGAGACCCTTCTTCCTCAGCTGGGATCATTTGGAGCCTTTTAAAGCTGCATTTAAACTGCATTTTGGAAGTTCAAACTCGTGGCCACCATAGTCCACATAGGACCAAAGTCCACTATATGGAGAAAAAATTAAATGTTTACAATTGTTTGCCTCAAAAAACAATGTCTTTACAACTGAAGAAAGAAAGACATGAACATCTTGGATGACAAGGGGGTGATAAACTATCCCTTTATAAAGTAAGCACTGGCATTTTAAACTAGATTTTTAAAAGATTTTTCATCATCTTTATCCTAGACAGTCTTATTTATCACTGACCACAAAGGAAATATGTTGGATTTTCTTAGACCATAGGGATATATTTATTTACAGTTGAGGTTGAAAGTTTGCATATACCTTGCAGAATCTCCAAAACGGTAATTATTTTATCAAAATAAGAGGGATCATACAAAATGCATGTCATGTTTTATTTAGTACTGACCTCACATAAAATACATTTACATATAGTCCACAAGAGAAAATAATAGCTGAATTTATAAAAATGACCCCATCCAAAAGTTTACATACACTTGATTCTTAATACTTGTTACCTGAATGATCCACAGGTTTTTTTGTTTAGTAATAGTTCCTTGTTTGTCCTAAACAGTTAAACTGCCCGCTGTTCTTCAGAAAAATCTTTCAGGTCCCACAAATTCTTTGATTTTTCAGCATTTTTGTGTATTTGAACCTTTCTGGCAGTGACTGTATGATTTTGAGATCCATCTTTTCACACTGAGGACAACTGAGGGACTCATATGCAAGTATTACAGAAGGTTCAAACGCTCACTGATGCTTCAGAAGGAAACACAATGCATTAAGAGCCAGGAGTGTAAACTTTTGAATTCGAAGATCAGGGTAAATCTAACTTATTTTGTCTTCTGGGAAACATATAAGTACCTTCTGTAGCTTCTGAAGGGCAAAATAATACGATATTTAGGCAAAATAAAAAAATTTACACATCTTCATTCTGTTTAAAAGTTTACACCCCTGACACGCAATGCATTGTTATTCCTTCTGAAGCATCAGTGAGCGTTTGAAACTTTTGTAATAGTTTCATATGAGGCCCTCAGTTGTCCTCAGTGTGAAAAGATGGGTCTCAAAATCATACAGTCATTACTGGAAATTGTTCAAATACACAAAAATGCTAAAATTTGTTGGATCAGAAGGATTTTTCTGAAGAATAGCTGGCAGTTTAACTGTTCAGGACTAACAAGGGACTCGTGAACAAATCACTAAACAAACCAAAAAAAACACAGCTGTGGATAATTCAGGTAACAACACAGTGTTAAGAATCAAGCGTACATAAACTTTTGAAAAGGGTTATTTTTATAAATTCAATTATTTTCTCTTGTGGATTATATGTAAACATCTTTTTTGTGAAATATCTTATTCAGGTCACTACTAAATAAAAATAACATGCATTTTGTAAGGTCCCTCTTATTTTGGTAAAATAATTTACATTTTGCAGATTCTGCAAGGTGTATGAAAACTTGACCCCAACTGTATATAAATAACTCTTATTTAACTTTCCAAAAGTTTTCCTAAAGAAAAGGCTATTTGGCACAGCTCAGAAGGAACTTCTGGAAGGAACAACCCAATTTTGCAGTGCTGCGCAACTATCCAGTTCAATAGACGCCGCACTATGTAGCCTGCTGTTCTCACCAGACAAGGTAGGATGAGAAACTCTCTGCTTCAGCTGACACTGAAAAATGAGAGGGCACTTCTCTGACCTCTTTGCCAGTGTTTTACTCACCCTCAGAGCCCACTCACAGTCACTTATGGCCTCCTTATATCTCTTCAACTTGATCAAGGCCTACATAATACATGAATGCAAGAGACAATAAAATCACAAGAGGAGCAGCCTCACAGGAATAGCAGTTATGATACTGACTTATCAGATTATTGTACAAGAACTCATTCGGAAATGTGGAAGTACCTGTGCTCTGTTTGTGTAGAGAGCCTGCATGTCACGCAGCTGGTCCAAGCCTTCAGTATAAAACCTGACAGCCGTTTCATAGTCACCCTGAGTGAAAGCCTCATTCCCCTGCTCCCGTAACGCTGCGGGTCAAACGAGGACAAAGCAAATCTAGACGTTGCAAACTGACAACGCGAAACAAAAACTGCCCAGGCTTCAGGGTACCCACCATTGGCTTTTTCTTCCTTCATCTTTCTTCTCTGTCTTCTCTCCTCGGCATCTTTTTCTAATATCCTCAAGAAATTCTCTGACGATTCGAAGGGTGCAACAAACCAATGAAAGATTTATAATAAAAAGACAAGAAGTGAAGATGAAGGTGAGCTAGTTTGTATTGATTTATGAATCATTTACAAGGCTTCAAGGGCAGACATTCAACTTTTATACTTGAAACCAAATTATTCAACAGAGACAGAGAGGTCTTGTCAAATGCCAAACATAAGAGACTTCAATACACAAATCTACCTGAATTTTGACTTGGTTCATACTGGATGTTCTGAAAAGAAGAAAACAACTGTGTTACTGTAGCCTGACTTATTAACATTTAAACAAATACATGCTTTTGCTCTAACTATCACTTACAGTTTAAGTCTACATACAGCTTGCGGAATCTGCAAAATGTTAATTATTTTAACAAAATAGGAGGGATCATACAAAATGCATATTTTCATTTAGTACTGACCTGAATAAGATGTTTTATTATAAGATATATACTGTGTTGTTACCTGAATGATTTTTTTTTTTGTTCAGTGATACTTGTTCATGAGTCCCTTGTTTGTCCTGAACAGTTAAACTGCTCGCTGTTCTACAGACAAATCCTTCAGGTCCCACAAAGTCTGTGGTTTTTCAGCATTTTTGTGTATTTGAACCCTTTCCAACAATGACTGTAGGATTTTGAGATCCATCTTTTCACACTGAGGACAACTGAGGGATACATATGCAACTATTACAGAAGGTTCAAACGCTCACTAATGCTTCAGAAGGAAGCACAATGCATTAATCGGGCGGTGAAAACTTTTGGAATTTGAAGATCAGGGTAAATTTCATTTATTTTGTCTTCTGGGAAACATGTAAGTATCTTCTGTAGCTTCTGAAAGGCAGTACCAAATGATCCAAAAATATGATATTTAGGCAAAATAAGAAAAATTTACACCCCTGGCTCTTAATGCAACGTGTTTCCTGCTGAAGCATCAGTGAGTGTTTGAACCTTCTGTAATAGTCCCTCAGTTGTCCTCAGTGTGAAAAGATTGATTTTAAAATCATACAATCATTGTGGGAAAGGATTCAAATACACAAAAATGCTGAAAAACCAAAGAATTTGTGCAGTTTAACGGTTCGGGACAAACAAGGCTCTGGCACGGTTGCAGGCAGTTCAAAATGCGGCAGCTAGACTGCTGACAGGTACACGCAAGCATGAGCGTATCACGCCGATTTTGTTCTCTTTTAAATGGTTGCCGGTTCGTTTCCGAATAGAATACAAACTTTTAGTGTTTGTTTTTAATTGGCTTAGCTCCAACATATTTTGATACCTTAGTAAAACGTCACACTTCTGCCAGATCCTTGAGATCTTCTGATCAGCAACTTTTAACAATTCCCAGATCTAGATTAAAACAAATTAAGGGTGATCGTGCTTTCTCAGTTGCTGCCCCGAAACTGTGGAATTTGTTACCTTTGAGTATTAGATCAGCTCAGACAATCTTTAGTTTTAAATCATTGTTAAAAAACGCATCTATTAACTCAGGCTTTTAATCTCTCTGAGTGCTGAGTTTTATGTTCTTTGTGTTTTTCCTGTGTGGTGCTATGTCATTGTCTTTGTATATTTATGTAAATGTTTTCTTTTGTTTTTCATTTGTTTTTGTTGTTTTTTGGTTTTCTATTTTTGTACAGCACTTTGGGCAACAATGGTTGTATTAATTTGTGCTATAGAAATAAACTAAACAAACAAACAAACAAGGCACTCATGAACAACTATCACTAAACAAAAACAGCTGTGGATCATTCAGGTAACAACACAGTATTAGGAATCAGTTGTAAACTTTTGAACGTGTCATTTTTATAAATTCAGCTATTTTTTTCTCTTGTGAACTATGTTAATCTCTTTTATGTGAAATATCTTATTCAGGTTAGTACTAAATTTAAAAATAACATGCGTTTTGTATTATCCCTTTTATTTTGGTAAAATAATTCAGATTCTGCAAGGTGTATGTAAACTTTTGACTTCAACTGTATAAGCTAAGAAAATGTTCTTACTCATTCATTCATATTATATTTTCAATACAGACTGTAAATACTGTACCATTGGCAAATTTTCTGATGAAGGATTTTTGTTTATAAGAGTCTTATTGATTTTGGTTTTACACGGTTCCTTCTGTTCCAGAGATGCGATGAATTGATCTGCCTTCGCAATTGCTTTCTCCTGGCACGAAACATCACTCGAATTTAAGTCTTTTACCAACTCATCTGCAATCAGAAAGCAATAAATTCACATTTTAAAACTCTTCAATTATCTCTGGTAATTCCAACACACTGAAAGAGGCCAGTCGCGGCGCTATCAATGAACATACGTTGTATACAAACAGCACTTACTCATTTGGTCAACATTCCTCAAAAACCTTTCGAGATCGTCGTTATCTTGCAAATTCATCCTTGAAAACGAGTTTACAAAGCCCAACGAAACAGAAGATAAGTTTTACCGAAGATAAATAAGGTAGTTCTGTTTACGGACGTATAACCATAGCAACAAGAGCCATGTGCAAAGGTGCCAAAGGAATAGTTTTCTCCTGCTGGTATGTCCTTGTAACAACATCATTACGTGGCCAAAACACTGTCAAAAATCTTCTATTTTTCATTTTAAACTTACTTATTTAGTTATATCCAATGTTTTCTCAACAGAAGGTTGAGAAACATCACCATGCCCTTGTACAAGGACACAACAACACTCGTTCTTTCAGAGCATAACTTTGAATTACTGTTGACATGTATAAAACCAGAGATGTAGTTTATGTTGAGGGTTTATAGAAAGATGAAGGTGCTCCAACGTATTCATGAATATGAACAACGACTGAGATGTAATGCAAAAGCAGGCACAGTTAAACAGATACAAAAATGTTTTATTGTTCCTTTCCATTTCCTGTTGTAACTCTAGATAAACATACTTTATTGATCCCCAGAGGGACATTCAGGCACAAAATAGCAGCTGTATCAAATGTGAATAGCAGAAAACCACCACTATAAATACATAAAATGCAATCAAACAAGACAGTGCAAGACAAAATAATGAGTACAATAGCATATGCGTATAAGTATTCGGTAAACAAGACTGTTAAACCTGCATTCTGAGACACCCGTGAAGTGTAGATGGACTGTCTTACACTCTTTTATAGTAAACAAAACGAAACAGAGATAGTGTTTATGTTGCTTCCTTAAAAATGTCATCATTATAATTCTGCCCTGAGCATTTTGCATTATTAAATCTATTTCAAACTCAAAGCTCATGCCATTATTTCACTATATATTCTGTAAATGCTTGTGTTTCTTTTTATTTTAGTCATAATCTAATACAATGAGTCCTAACTGCTGGGTCATGACTGTAAAATTGGTCAAATTTAAATTTATAGTCAATAAGTTAATTGATAAATTTAAAGGGAGAGTTCACGCTCACTCTCAAGCCATCCTTGGTGTATATGACTTTCTTCTTTCAGATGAATACAATCAGAGTTATTTTTAAAATCCTGGCGCTTTCAAGCTTTATAATGGCAGTGAATGGGTGTTGAGATGTTTAACACTGCAAAAAAAAAAAAGTTTATTACTTAATTTTTTTGTCTTGTTTCCAGCCAAAATATCACAATTCTTAAATAAAGAAGGATTTTCTCGACATGTAAAAATTGTTGTCAAAATTAAAAATTAAGTGAGTTTTTGCTTAAAACAAGCTAAATAATCTGCCAATAGGGTAAACTAAATATTTTTTTCAAGCAGACAACTAGATTATTTAGTTTACCCCATTGGCAGATTATTTTGCTTGTTTCAAGCAAAAACTCACTTAATTAACTGAATTACTACAAAAAACTCCTCCTAGATTTAAGAATTTTTAGATATTTTGGCTTGAAACAAGACAAAACATAAAGCCCTGGACACACCAACCCGACGCCAACCAACTAGCGCCGACGAAAGCCGACCGTCTTGTCGACTCTAGTCGGCTGCGTCTGCGGGCGTCTGGGCAATTAAACTGAGCTCGAACACACCGAACTGATGACACCCGACTACAAACTAGAAGGTGCTTTCTGCGCATGCGTGAGGAGATATACACACCGACGCCCACCAACTGCCCGACGAGGCCAGACGGCCGATCGTCGGCTTGGTGTGTCCCTTCCTTAAGACTCAGAGGAGTAAATAAAGGCCTTCTGAAGTGAATCGATGCATTTGTGTAAGAAAAATATTAATATTTAAATCTTTATAAACCTTAATCTCTAGCTTCCGCTAACTGTCGCATCCGCTGGAGCGATATTCTCTCGTGAATGCGCATATGACAGCAGATGCTAAAGATTACGGTTTTAAATATGGGTAATTTTTTTACACAAATGCATCAGTTTACTTCAGAAGGCCTTTATTAACCCCCACAGCTGTGCAGAGTACTTTTTATGATGGATGGATGCACTTTATTGGGCTTCAAAATCTCAACACCCATTCACTGCTGTTATAAAGCTTGGAAGAGTCAGGACATTTTTAATATAGCTCTGACTGTATTTGTCTGAAAGAAGAAAGTCATATACAACTAACATGGCGTGAGGGTGAGTAAACCATGGGGTGATTTTCATTTTTGGATAGAAAGTAGTCAGATTAGGAAGATACCAACATTATGTAACATTCTTATCCTCGAAAACTACATTAAAACTGGATTAAATCAAGTTCTGCTTGTTGGACCTATGCAGTTATTGGAGATATTTCACATTTTAATGTTCTTTTGTACAAGAAAGTAGTTTTCTAGCTGTGTTCGGTCACCACCGCAAGCAAAACTAGATGCTCTAACTCGATCCAGGAGCCGTTACCATCCAAGGCGATGAGGCGATCAGCTGCCTCGCAGCATATAACATGCCTTTGAAAGCTGGATTCATCACTGTCAGAAAGGCAGCGCTGTTCAAAGTTAAATTGTCAGCTCATGGATGAGCAGCGTCTTGGCTGTCTGGGTCATCGTTGAGTGACAGGTCAGTGTTTAGGTGGTTGATCTCCAGGCTCTTAGGAGACTCTTTCAGGAGACTCTCGACCTGCCGGAACACTGAAGCCTCTCTGTATTTGCGCAGACATCCCAAAACCTCCTGCCCAGAAAACAGCACACATCCGAAATCTCACACTCCGACGAGTATTACTTCTGCCACATCAATCTGATCCTACGGCATCTGCTACATCCCTGTGAATTACTTGGCAACAGCTACGGAGAATGTGAGGGGTGAATATGCGAAATAAATCAAACTTACATCCTTGGAGAAAATCCCAGGACTTGACTTCTGTACTCTTTCCAGCAGAAGGCCATCGGGAGACTGCAAATCTTTCGTCCTCTCATCATCTGGACTAACAGTTTGTCCCAGTCTGGCATGGAACAACTCACTTAGGCCCACCTGTAAAACCTGGAGAAGGGGACATGATGTCTATAAGAAGGACTCTATTAGCACATTCTTGGCTTGTTCAGGCTGGGGTAGTTGCTAATACCACCTTGAAAAAGGCCCTTTGGAAGGCGGGAGTGGAGTCGGTTCTCATCTGGCCAGTGGAAATGTGTGCAGCACAGTGCATGAGCAGTAGAGAGAGGCCACCCACTGATTGCAACCTCTGACTGCGAACAAACAGAGTCCTCTGTCCCTCCTGAAGACATAGGAAGTGCTAAGTGCACAGGGGTTTGTATGACAGAAAAATAAGTGCGCTTAACATGAATTAATTATCGCTCACCCGGTGACTGACAAATGGAGGCATTTAACCTAGTGCAAACAAACTAGCTGTGAGACCAATTATATCACAGAGAAAGTGGGGCTAATTATCACTTCTCAAAGTTTGGTAAATTATTAATAACTTGTCATATCTTCTTTATATACAGTTGAAGTCAGAAGTTTACATACACCTTGCAGTATCTGCAAATTGTTACGTATTTTACCAAAAGAGGGATCACACAAAATGCATATTCTTTTTTATTTAGTACTGCCCTGAAAAAGATATTTCACATAGAAGACGCTTACATATAGTCCACAAGAGAAAATAATAGTTGAATTTTAAAAGTTTACATACACTTAATCCTGTGTTGTTACCTGAATAATCCACAGCTGTTTGGTGATAGTTGTTCATCCCTTGTTTGTCCTGAAACTCAAGTGCAACTATTACAGAAGGTTCAAATGCTCACTGATGCTTCAATGAGGAAAAACGAAAAAGATGAGTTAAGAGCCAGGGGTGAAAACTTTTGAACAGAATGATGATGTGTAAATTTTTCTTATTTTGCCTAAATATCATATTTTTCATTTAGTACTGCACTTCAGAAGCTACAGAAGATACTTACAAGTTCCCCAGAAGACACAATGAGTTAAATTTACCCTGACCTTCAAATTCAAAAAGTTTTCACCCCCAGCTCTTAAAGCATTGTGTTTCCTTCTGAAGCATCAGTGAGCGTTTGAACCTTCTGTAATACTTGCATATGAGTCCCTCAGTTGTCCTCAGTGTGAAAAGATGGATCTCAAAATCATACAGTCATTGTTGAAAAGGGTTCAAATACACAAAAATGCAGAAAAACCAAAGAATCAAGTGTATGTAAACTTTTGAACGGGGTCATTTATTCATTATTGTCTCTTGTGGACTATATGTAAATTTATTTTATGTAAAATATCTTATTCAGGTCAGTACTAAATAAAACATAACATGCATTTTGTATGATCCCTGATATTTTGGTAAAATAATTCACTTTTTGCAGATTCTGCAAGGTGTATGTAAACTTCAACTGTAGAAGGTTCAATACATCCAAGTGTAGAAATACCTGATAATAGAAAGAGTTGCGGAAAGCATTGTTATGGTAATCATTGAAAGGAAGAGCAGAAGCCAGCTGGAGGGTTACTGATGGTATCTAGGATGAGGAAAGCAAAGCTGTGAGCTGAAAATTGTATTTGAATCAGTGTTGTAGTTACATTTTGTTAGTCACTCCCAACACTATGAGAACATAAAAGCAAGTGAGAAAAGACAGACAGATCCAGACCATTTTATGTAAGTGGAGGTGCTGGAGGAGAAATTGTCCATGCTGGTGGAGCAGAAGCTGTCGTGGGTTGAGTGTTTCAGAGCTCACTTGAATCAGCTCCCCCTCACACTCCCACTGGGCATCCATGAAGTCCATAAATGACCGGCCCGCACCTGAATGCATGTACCAACACACACCATTTAATGTGTCAGACTCTGATCACTACATCTTTGCAAACTTTAACAAAAAATAAATCTGTTAATTGATTACATTATCACATGAGTATTAAGTTATAACACAGCCCCTTAACCTTAAAAAGCTACTAAAAATAAAGCTCAAGTTC
Organism: Garra rufa; assembly: GCF_049309525.1. Lineage (NCBI taxonomy): Eukaryota > Metazoa > Chordata > Actinopteri > Cypriniformes > Cyprinidae > Garra > Garra rufa. Next base: position 22,354,346 of record NC_133374.1, read on the forward strand.
TATTCCCACACTGACATGTACGTGATGGTTCTCGTGGCTTTAAGTCATCTGTTGCTACACTAATGACTTTGCAGTTTTGATGAGTTCAGATTGCACGTTTCAGTGGTGATAATTAGAGCCTGACCCGGGGGCTGGATCTTGAGAAGGCCTCTATCTCTGGCACTATCCCTGAGCTGCTGCTCCACTTCCTTCATCAGCTGGAAAAGAGGAGATAGCGCTACTAGTCTGGACCAGCCTTCCTCTGCAACACCATAAAACAAATATAGAACACCAATAAAACAAAGATTAAAATCTTTTTTTTTTTTTTTTTGCCATCATGCTTCTTAGCATTTACCTTAAATTTAACATAACATAAATTTAACATGAATGATGTCTCTTACTGAATAATGTAGTAGAAAAACCATGAAAGATTTGTTATATGTTATTCTATTAGATACATGTATATATTTTATGCCGCCCCCCATAGTCTAAAATATGTATAACACAATGAGGATTTTTTAAATAACGTAAATCTTTCATGGGTTTTCTACTACATATTTCAGTAAGAGACATCATTTACGTTGTATCATGCCATACAAAACACAAGTTCTCCTTAAAGAAAATGTGAGCAGCTCTTTCCGGCTCAAAATTTGACACCACAACGCCAAGTTACTAAAATGTAATTCATGTTGTGTTTTTTTCTAACACTCTGGCCCTAGATGTGACTCCCTTTTTCAATGTTTTTTGGGCCACTTTATTGTCTCACACTGCTCCCCAACAAACAGCATTATTTGAGGGAGGTACGATTCATGCATGTAGGAAAAAATGGCAGCATTGCAGTACTCGAGTCCAGACATGACTGGATTCAATCTCAAGTCCAAGTCCAAGACTATCAGGAGCATTTCAACTCAGCCTGGACTTGGACTCAAATGAGCTGTTCTCGACTAGCTCGACTAGATCTTGGAATAGACTTAAGTGATGGACTTAAGTATGAGCAAGTATAGAAAACAAATTTATTATTGTATCCAAGTATAATATACACAGTTGGAGTCAAAAGTTTACATACACCTTGCAGAATCTGCAAAATTTTAATTACTTTACCAAAATAAGAGATCATACAGACCATGCAAAATGCATGTTATTTTTTTATTTAGTACTGACCTGAATAAGATATTTCACATAAAAGACATTTACATTTAGTCCACAAGAGAGAATAATAGTTAAATTTATAAGAATGACCCTGTTCAAAAGTTTACATAAACTAAATACGGTTACCTAAATGATCCACATCTGTGTTTTTTGTTCAGTGATAGTTGTTATTGTTTGTTTGTCCTTGTTTGTCCTGAACAGTTAAACTGTTCTTCTGAAAAGTCCTTTAGGTCCCACAAATTCTTTGGTTTTTCAGCATTTTTGTGTATTTGAATCCTCTGAAACAATGACTGTATGATTTTGAGACTGATGCAACTATTACAGAAAGTTCAAACTTTCACTGATGCTTCAGAAGGAAAAATGATGCATTAAGACCTGGGTGTGTAAACTTTTGAACAGAATGAAAATGTGTACATTTTAATTTTTTTGCCTAAATGTCTTATTTATTTAATTTAGTACCGCTCTTCAGAAGCTACAGAAGATACATGTTTCCCAGAAGACAAAAGTTAAATGTACCCTGATCTTCAAATTCAAAAAGTTTTCACCTCCTGGCTCTTAATGCATTGTGTTTGCTTCTGAACCTTCTGTAATAGTTGCATATGAGTCCCTCAGTTGTCCTCAGTGTGAAAATATGGATCTCAAAATCATACAGTCATTGTTGGAAAGGGTTCAAATACACAAAAAAAAAGAATTTGTGGGACCTGAAGAATTTTTCTGAAGAACAGCGGGGAGTTTAACTGTTCAGGACAAACAATGGACTCATGAACAACTATCACTAAAAAAAAAAAAAAAACACACACACACACACACACACACACACACACACACAGTGCTGTGGATTGTTCAGGAAACAACACAGTTTTAAGAATCGAGTGTATGTAAACTTTTGAACAGGGTCATTTTTATAAATTTAACTATGATTTTCATAGTTGTGGACTATATGTAAACATCTTTTATGTGAAATATCTTATTCAGGTCGGTGCTAAATAAAAAATAACATACTGTATGATCCCTCCTACTTACCTACTAAATAATTCTGCAAGGTATATGTAGAGTTTTGAACTGTATTTCCCAAAGTATAGAAATTATGATAACTGCCTTAGAAAACACGCTAATAGCCCCATTACTAACTACTTTAGTCATGTGGTAAAGCACATCACATTTTCATGTCAATGTTTTCCTGAAGTTAAAACGTGACCTTCAAGGTTAAAAGAACCTGTGAGTCTTAAACACACACTGGTTCATCTCACAGCTCTCAAGTAAAACGCTCTGACCTGCTAGCTGTGGGACACTGATATGTGCGGACGGACCAGGTTCCCGGAGAGATCGGACATCTAAATGGAACAAGAGAGAACATCATGTCATGACCTGAAATGAGGATGCTGGTAACATCTCCAACTTAAGACAGCCTCGTCACCCTGGCTAAGGTTCAGCTGTGTTTTTTCCTGGCTTTTCTGAGCGTAAGATGGTTTTGACAGAGGAAGAGAGGGCACCGTGGCATTCTGTTCACTCGCAGACGGAGCCTTCATTTGATCTTTAAAGGACTGAGTTGAGACACCTGGCGCAGCAGGAGACACAAACACAGCGGTGAAATTCTACAGGCTGACAACCACAATCTAACTATTTATTCTCCGTGCATTAAAAAATACCTTTCACAACAGACACAGATTCAGTCCACGCTCTGGAAGCACTGTCTCGGCCGAACGCCTGCTTCCCTTTTTGAGAAACATTTCGCAGCTGACACAAAAGCATGATTATCGTTTCTATAATAAGGCATTTAAATGAGAATATTATACCAGAGCTCTGCTGCTGCGTGCTGGTTGACTGGCCAAGTGCTTTGGTTTCCTCCAACAGCTGAATAAGACGTTCAAGCCGAGGAAGGATTTTCTGCTGAGTCATGGCTATTACTTTCAGAGGGTTTCTGACACCCTTGGGCTGCAGCACGCCAAAATCCTTATACCAGAATGTGCCAGAAACCAAAGACTAGAGGAAAAGACTCAATTCAGTAACCTGTCAGGTGAAATAAAGTCTGCTACAACGTTCCTAATTGTGCCCAATAGATACCAAACAGTTAAAGGTAAACCAAGGACATCACTACACCATTATCAGTCAGTGTCATGAGGGTATATTGCACGTCTGGCCTCCGGCACGTGTTACCTGCGCGGTGTCAGCACGCAGCTGGCAGACCTGACGAGCACAGCGGAGAGACGAAAGCACAGCATCCAGCTCTGCTTGTCTCTGCATTAATTGCTCCCACAGTTGCTGCTCCCTCAGTTCCCCATCCTGTGATAATCACAAGACACAGTGTTATTCATCCCGGACCACACTCCATCAAACTGGAAAACGGACAGTGCAAAGGCAGAATATTGGTGATCGCACCAATAGCCACATGAAGGATATCAAGCTTCCAATGCATTGATTTGCTCATTCAGCTGTTTAACGACAGTAATGAGCTCAACAGACCGCTGTCAGCATTGTATGTTTCTGTCTGAGGGCGAGAGTGTGTTTTTATGTATCATTGTTGAAAACAAGCTGACCAGATGCTGCATTTCCTGTTTCGACAGCTGATCCCGGTCCCTGCGCAGTCTCTCCATGGACACGCTCGCTCGGTTCAGCACGGCCTTAAGCTCGCTGTGCCAGTAACACTGCTGGTCCCACTCCTCCTCGTCTCCTTAAAGGAAAAGTTCACACAGAGATGAAAGCTTGGTCATTATTTATTCACCATCATGCCGTTCCCTAACCCTAAAGTGGTTATGTAAAACAAAATTGAGGACAAAACATTTTTTCACACAATGACAGTTAATAGTCCCATCTGTTAAGCCAACTCACAAGGCAATTTTTAAAAAAAAATTACATTTTGGCAACTTGGTGGCTAATTTGTTGGGTTTGACCTTGTACATACTAATTACATCGTAAAATCACAAAATTAGTTGGTTAAAGAGATAGTTCACTTAAAAATCAAAATTACCCCATGATTTACTCATCCTCAAGCCATCCTGGGTGTATATGACTTTCTTCTTTCAGATGAAAGAGTTACATTAAGGTGAGACACTGCAGGCAAATAAGGTAAAACAAATTAACTAATAGTTAAAACCTTACTTACCCAATTGATTGATTACACTGATAATTGCAAACATTTTTTGTATTGCAAGTTTTCTAAAGCGTTAGGTTTAAATATGCAAATGAGGTATTATTTAATGAAATAAGCACTAATTTGCATACATTTCTAGTACAAAAATCTAAACAGTGGATGAAGTCAGTTTCAAAATTCTTGTTTAATTTTTTTTTTTGACATATTAGAGCCAAAAGTTTTTACAGAGGGAATTTTGTGTATCTCATTTCGTTGTGCCATAATTCAGAAAAAAACTTAGAGCAGACAGGAAACACTATATTTTTTTACCATTTTTGGGGGAATAAAATGTTGTATAAAATCAAGTAAATTATATATGAACAAATCCCTCAATAAAAACTTTCAGGATATAGACAGGAATAAAAATGTAAAGTTTGGTGTGTACTGAAGTGCTACTAAAGTCGAATTTTATGGCTCAGTGTAGGAGAAAAAACTCATTTTGAGAAAACAGCCTTAAAAATATGTATTGTAATTGAAATCTATTGACACAAATAAATAAAGTGCTATAAAAGAAACACTAAACAGTGTTTTTGGATGGTTTCTTTCCACTAGTCTGAAAGCACACTTTATGAAAAAACAGAAAGCCGAAAATCTCAAATTTGATAGGTCCATAAAAAACAGCCTTTTTTGTCTGCAGTGTCTCCCCTTAAAAATATGTCCAGGCTTTTCCAAGCTTTACAATGGCAGTGAATGGCTGTTGAGATTTTAAAGTCCAATAAAGTGCATCCATCTATCATAAAAAGTACTCCACATGGTTCCGGGGGGTTAATAAAGGCCTTCTGAGGTGAATCGATGCGTTTGTGTAAGGACAATATCTCAATTTAAAACGTAATAAACCATAATCTCTATCTTAACTGTTGTTCGCATGTTCACAAGAGAGTTAATTCGGATGATATAGACAAATGCAGAAATGCATTGGAGAGAGCCAAACAAAACAAAAGTTATGACTAAGAAGTACAAAACAAGGATTTGTAAAGAAAAATGTTGGAGGATTTCAATATAAGCGATATAAGGGGGGACCGGTTTTCCTTTGCTGTAAACAAAACTTGGTTCTCGTGAGACTAGCATGATGGATGGATGCACTTTATTAGACTTCAATACCTTAACAGCCATTCAATGCCATTATTAAGCTTGGAAGAGCCAGGACATTTTTAAATATAACTCTGATTGCATTTGTCTGAAAAAAGAAAGTCATATACACATAGAATGGCTTGAGGTTGAGTAAATCATGGGGTAATTTAATTTTTTGGGTGAACTATGCCTTTAAGCTCCAAAAGTGGCACCAAAATCACTATGAAATTGATCCTTGTGACCAAGTCTTATGATGAACAATGTTACTCACTGATGATCTTCTCTTCCAGTGAGCGGTTCACTAAAGAAGTGCTGTAAATTGATCTTTGAATCTTGAACTCAAGAACTGGATCAGTGAAGGAATCATTAATTTGAACTGATCTGTAATCCCGATCCTGTTCACAAAACAGACTGAAAAAAATGATCACAACTGATGAACAAATTAGATTGATTTGTCCACAAATCACAGCTTTGATTCTTGAGCTTACTGGAGGGGAAGATTACCAGTGAACAATGATCTATAATTTGCAGGAGTTTTTTGTCTTAATTTTTGCATTTGAGCAGCCATGGTTACTGCAAACTACTTGTTGTATTGAAAAGACTGAGAAAAGAATATAGAAAAAAGCTGTCACTGTTGAGTGAGCTGTGCCTTTAACATAAACAGACAAGTTGCAAAATAAGTTGTCAAAAGCAGTCTGTTACTTGTCTATAAATTATACACTACCGTTCAAATGTTTGGGACCAGTAAGACTTATTTTTTAAAGAAATTAATTCATTCAGCAAGGACGTGCGAAATTGATCAAAAGTGACAGCAAAGACATTTATAATGTTACAAAAGATTTCTATTTTAAATAAATGCTGTACTTTT
>NC_133374.1:22361042-22366042 GCF_049309525.1 Garra rufa
AGCCAAAAACTCATCAACACTAAACACCAATGACTATACATATGGGCATGGGCGCCATTAGGGGGGGGGCAAGGGGGGGCAGTTGCCCCCCCTGTGGTTAGTCATGGAATCCTCGACAGCCCCGCTGCAACTGCTTTAGCCAAGCTTAGGCTCGGTTGTAGTTGGGAACTAGACGGTGCTATATAACCCTCAAAGAAAGCAAAGCAATTGAAGATCTGGCAAACTATCCAACGTGTTTTTGCAGCGTTGAGCAATGTAGCCAATCACAGACATATATGTTGTTTCCGAACAATTAGAAACACTTGTCAGAATTCACTCACTGCTGAAAGCGCCTGATCGGTTTTTATTAAGTGCCGTTTTGTGCGCTCGTGAATCATCTTATGAGTGTAGACGCGATGTAAATAAAATATTAATTGTGTAGTTTAGAGAGCTTTATTAATTATAATGGAATTTTGTGAGATCTCTATGAACTTTTAGTGATAGCCTAATAAGGGGAGCGTGCTTTGCACTTTCCAGGCTATAATCCATTTAGAATTTGTATGAAACTTTCGTTTTTCGGCACATGCAAGCTGATATGTTTTGGGAGTGACATTTGCATATTTACGCTGGGTTTATTCTCGAAATAACGGTGAAGCAATAGACGGGATAAAAATATATTTTCACCTTCTCCCAAAACAACTTACTGTTTCAGCTATAAAATAGTTCAGTTTTGTATGTAATGGCAAAATGTTTATATTTAGTTTCGTTTTTTATTTAGCTTATTTAGAAAAACACTTGGAGCATTTTTTATTCGTTAAATAGCCTATATATATATATTTACCGAACAACGCCCAGCGGAAGACTGATCATAGTCTGTTTGATCAGTTTGCCTTCTCAAATCATCACGACTTGCCTTAAATCAAATCTATAGATATAAAACAGTTTAAGTATAAAACAATGGTAGTTTAAACGTTACAGATAAATGTGCGCTATATGCGCATAGTTTGTGCAGAAAGTGGAAGCTAAAGCTTGCAGGACATCGAGGCACCAGCGCATCTCACTTGCATTTTTTTCATTGGAAGCAATTTAAATTATCCGTCATTTTTGCTCACAAAGTACGAGTAATACATCGAAAAAAACGTTAGAGCATTTTTATAAAATAAAGAAAACAAAAATTATGTGCTTTCTGCCGTCTGGTTCTTGAACAGGAGTGCTTAACAAAATGAAGCGAAATGCATGCCTCACAGACATAATAAATACATTTATAGAAAGCTTTAAATTATTACTTAACGAAATAAAACAAATCAAAAGCACAAACTCTTTCATGTAATCCGTAAAGATGAATTTCTCTCTAAAGGCGCGTCCAAAAAGGAGATTGCGACACTGACTCAGAATACACAAATTAATTAATAAATAATTCATTTATGTCCTTACTCTTTCCTCGACACATTCATTGTTATTTATTTTTGCCGGTGCTTGGGGCGAGTTTTAGCCTATTGTGTGCGCTTGAACGCGGATTCAGCTGCGCTAAAGCACACTAAACGGTGTCTGAGTCGGTCTCAAAAGTGAAAGCGAAAGTGAAGTTTCGTGTTGTTTCCACCAGCGCGGCATTTTTTTTTCTTCACCATAATTGATGGATGTCTAAATTATGAAAATAAGGAGAAGCCTAAAACAGGCCCGATGCCGGCCCGGGTCTGAACTATGACGTGAAAATTGGCCAGAAGCCGTAGGCCTGGGGTGTAAAAAAAAGTCAGGGCCCATCGGCCCGAGCTGAAGCGCAGCGCTTTAATTAACTGCTTTGATGTGCATGCAATACCGTAGGGCACTGTTTTAATGCTTACATCTGATTTTTTTTTCTTGCCCCCCCTGACTCAAGAGTCAAATGTCGCCCATGCATATGGGTATAGTAATTTTAGACACTTCTAAAACTGTTGCAACAGGGATGGAAATACATGAATTAAATACATGAATTATGTTTCCATCTTTGTTGCCACAGTTTTGGAAGTGCCTTTTTCTGTTCTAAAGAAGGGGGTGCCCCAATACTTTTGTCCATATAGTGTATGTACAAGTCATTGGTGTTTGGTGATGAGTTTTTGGCTCAAGGTCTGCATTTAAAGTCACACCAGAGGTGTTTAGCTGTGACTTAGGAGCTTTATGCAGAACAGTCAAGTTCTTCCACATTGACTGAATCAATTATTTCTTTTTGAAGCTTGCCTTTTATACACAGAGGCATTGTTATCTTAGAATAGAAAAGGTCCTGTCCAAACTGTTGCTATAAAATTAGAAGAACACAATTTCCTAGAATATCATTATATGCTTAAACATTAAGATTTGTACTCATGGAAATTACCTGTTCATTAGAAGAGGGTGTCCCAATACTTTTGGCAATATAGTGTATGTACGTTCATCTGTTTGGGGGGGGGGGGGGGAAACAAACACTGTATTAGTGCCACTCAGTGGACATTTCTGTTGGAAACTACAGTGGTATGTACTTATTGGTACATATTTCGCGTCTCGCAAAAACGTTCCCACAGGTATGTTTGTTGTAATGAGACTAGGTTGGTAAATAATGAGAGTGGCGAACACAGGTCAACACAGAAACCAATCAATAAAGATGACTCCGAAGATGTGCAGTGCCAAGTTGTGGAAAAAACTTTGCATTGCCTTCCTTCTGATCCCAACAGGAAACATTCGCTGAACTTTATTTTTAATTAAGGTCCAGACCACGTCAGTAAGAGCTGGTTTCTTTGTTCACTTCATTTTACCACATATTTGTTTACAAAAACACAATTTGACGCAGTATTTTCAGAAAGATTGAAATTAAAAGATGATGCTGTGCCGACTAATATTGAATCCAACGTCTTGTTGTATTCAGATCCATCTTTAGCGTTTGGTTTCTGCATAGACCTGCATTCGCCTCTCTGGTTATTTACTGTACACTACATGCGCTTCAATATAAACTGTTTTTAGACTAGCAAGAAAGTTTTGAGTTCTGAAACTTACAGTTTTTATAGTACAATGACCTCTTATATTTCTCTAGTAGAGGAAAGAAAGGTTTTAGAACGACACAAGGGCAAGTTATGCCTTTACATAGCTGTCTGTTTGCATTATTCACTCATTTACTTAACATGTATGTGTTCACAATAAAAAAGTTGACCAGCTTGCAATTTTTACATCTCTATTGTAATATTCAAAGCATAGCACTACAGAATAAATGAGTATTCAAGAGCACTTTGGGTCTCTTTTAACAATGTTAATAGTTTCATCAGTTTCCCAGTGCAGCAACTAAACATAATGATGAGCAATTCAAAAACTGTCAAATAATGATTGAATGCTCAATGCAGTTTTCAATCCGGTTGGCTGGTTTGCAGTGAGCTCTGTTCTGTTAGCATTCACAAAGGGCCCTGGACCAGCAGTAGGCAGACCTTTGCAGACAACGTCTGTTTGCCATCCAGACAAGACAGAGAGCCAAACACGCCAGCAAACAGCCGGCCACTGAGCTGATAATCACCACCACGGCTTCGGTGTCATCTGTACGGCATTAACAAACCAAATCAGACCGACAGTTCGGCTGAAATATTTTTCCATTAGTTTGTTTTATTAGCCCACCAGAACAACTTGGTAATAGGTTACCTGCTGTTTCAGAGAATGATGAATTGTCTGCTTCTTTCAAAACAGGGCCGAAAGAAATGCGGTTTCCCGTGCCGCCGAAGATGGCCCCTGCTCCCTCTCCGAGATGCGCGTTTCGACTCTGAACACACTGCTGGGATGAGAAATGGATAACCAATAATGTCATCATCCTGAAATCAAGGCATTATATGGGGCCAAAATAAATCCCCTGAACTTCTGCATACTTTAAACTTGTTTACAGTCTCGACGAGTTATTCTGTTAGCCTGCAAATTGCCAACCACTTCACTTTTTCTGTCTTGCAGTGACAGAGTAACAAGCCTGGGAAGATCATTTATTTAGAAACTGCAGATGCTGTCATCAAAAGCGGGAGAGTAATGAAAAGTAGAAAATCTTTCAGGAGAAATATTGAGACCTCTTCAACAGTGATAAATGATGCGCAAGCTTTCATCTGTACGGCCAGGTTCAAACTCACCCTCTCGCACTCGGAATGGTTCCTCAAACACACGCTCAGGTCACAGTGCAGGTAAGCGGTGGAGTAATTGATCATCTGGAAGAGACTGATGGTGAAGCTGGCCCTCTTTGACAGGACGCTAGGAAGCAGTCTAATGCCATGAGGGTCTATAGGCAGCCTGAGGGAGTTCACATCAAAGAGACGCATTAGCTCTGATAGTGCGAACAAAACTGAAATAATGAACTTGCTGGGTGATGCAAACAGAGGTGAAACTTCTGGCGCTGAAAAGCATGACAATTAATTCTTGTGGATGAAGTGCTATATGCAAATATCTGATGGTGTTGTAATTATGATAACAGTGAGAGCAGTGGTTTGATTTAGTCCAACGTGACATGCAGTTTCTGGGTTATTTTAAAGGGATAGCTCATCCAAAAATTTATTTACTTACCCTCAAGCCATCCTAGGTGTACAGTTGAGGTCAGAAGTTTACATACACCCTGCGGAATCTGCAAAATGTTAATTATTTTACCAAAATAAAAGAGATCATACAAAATGCATGGTATTTTTTATTTAGTACTGACCTGAATAAGATATTTCACATAAAATATATTTACATATAGTCCACAAGAGAAAATAATAGTTAAATTTATAAAAAAATTAGCTGTTCAAAAGTTTACATACACTTGATTTTTAATACTGTGTTGTTACCTGAATGATCCACAGCTGTGTTTTTTGTTTTTTTTTTGGTTTAGTGAAAGTTGTTCACAAGTTGCTTGTTTGTCCTGAACAATTAAACTGCCTGCTGTTCTTCAGAAAAATCCTTCAGGTCCCACAAATTCTTAGTTCTTTCAGCATTTTTGTGTATTTGAACCCTTTCCAACAATGACTGTATGGTTTTGATATCTATCTTTTCACACAATTGAGGGACTCATATGCAAC